>NC_045448.1:71067072-71157850 GCF_002776525.5 Piliocolobus tephrosceles | reverse complement strand
TTAGTAGAGAGGGGGTTTCACCGTGTTAGCCAGGATGGTCTCGATCTCCTGACCTCGTGATCCACCCGTCTCGGCCTCCCAAAGTGCTGGGATTACAGGCTTGAGCCACCGCGCCCGGCCTAAAACCAATGGTTTTCTAAAGCTATCTTTGGGAGCAGACAGGTAAGAAAAGGAAGGAATAAGTCCCTCTCTTGTGACAGGTAGAAAAGGTTAGTGCAGTACCAGGAAAAGACTATTATTGACATAATTTTGTTTTTATATTTTCTGTCAAAAAGAATGAAACAAACACAGTAAATATGAAATAGAAGGTTGAGTGAGTATCCTAGTAAAAGACCCCTAATACCACAGATGTACTCTTCAAGGGTACAGATGAATTTCACCTCAATGTACTGAGAAACCTGTAGCAAAAATCACCCATCCCTGTTGGTGATTTTTAAGAAAGAGCCGCAAATGTAAAAATTGCTCGAGAATGAAAAAAGACAAATACATTTCTGACTTTAATGACATAAAAATGCCTGAAGATTGTTTAGAATGTAGATGATAAAACTTGACACTCCCAGGAAAACATGAGATCAATTTATTACAGCAAATAAAGAATGAAAACCTAGGCCCTTGAGTAAATCCATCAAAATGAGTCATAGCAGATTAACTTTACTTCTTTTTTAGTGTTGTAAGACTGATGAGGGAAATGCCACCAGCATAAGGCTGTATAAGAGAATACAAGTTGAGTTCAGCAAGGCACATGACAAAATCAAAGTATTCAGTTGGACAAAATGGAGAAATATGAGTTACAAGAGTTCACAGTTGACTAGTTGGTGAGAAGGAACAATGCCAGTGACCTCTTTAAATGAAGAGATCCCCAAACATACCCGCCATGGGTTCACCTAGGAGCTTTTGGGAAGGGCAGGACATTTTTAACTAGGTCATCTTCAGAAAACATTTGTTGATATATTCATATTGACCTAGAAGGGGGCCTCCTGGGTGTGCCAGCAGGCTTTATCCTTCTTTCCTGTTGAGAATTTTATGAGCAAATTGAAGGAAGATATGTAAGGCAAAGTTTACCATATTTAGAGATGACACCATGCCCAGAATGATAACTGAAGTACTGGATGATAGAATAAAGAGTCAAGAGGGAAAAAAAAGTTTTAAGCCAGAACAATGGATCACAGCCAACCAACCAAGTTAAATTGAACAGTGACACATTTATAATAACAGTTAGTATTTGGGTTAAGAGTAATGATTTAATTAGGAAGATATGAGGCCAAATTTGACAATAGTTTAAGTGGAGAAACAGCCAGAGGCCTTAGTTGACCACAAGCTTATATAATCCAATAACATTCCAGGACTGCTGGCAAAATTGATGAAGAATTAAGTTCTATCATTGTAGAAATCAGGTCATGGGAGATGGTTTTCCTACTGTACCCTGTTCCTGTAACCCAGAGCTTTAGAACTAGGACTCTGAGGTCACACTGCCAATTTTTGGATTTCCCTTCTGCCTCTTCCTAGTTCTACATCTTTAGGCAAGGCTTTTAACCTCTCTAAACCTGTATTCCTCATCTGTAAAATGGATAGAATAATAGAACCTATATCACAGGGCTTTTATAAGAATTAGGTAGTAGGTATAAAACTCTTAGCACAAAGGCCAACATCCAACGTATTTGGTAAATGTGTTTTGTTGTTGTTGTTGTCACCATTACTCTATAGTAGATTATTTTAAGAAAGGCACTAAAAATAAATAAATAAATAAATAAATAAATAAATATATAAATAAGAATTTTTCCGGAGGCAAGAGGTTTGCAGACTTTCTTCCTTAAAGAATACTTATAGAAACTTGAAGTGTATGTTATTTATTGCTATATGATAAATTACAATTCAGCAGCTTAAAGCAATAAACATTTATTTTCCCACATGGGGTCTGAGAGGAATTCAGAAGTGGCTTTGCTGGGAGGTTCTGGGTCAGGGTCTCTCATTGCGGTTGCTGTCAAGATGGCAACTGGGGTGCACTGTCATCTGAAGGCTTGAGTGGGGCTGAAGAATGGCTCACTTACAAGCTGTTGGTAGGAGGCCTCTGTCTTTCCATATGGACCTCTCCATTGTGTGTCCTGATGACTTAGCAACTAGCTTCCCCCAGAGTGACCAATCCAAGAGAGAGAGAGAGAGAGTGAGAACAAGGCAGAAGATACAGTGCTTCTTATGACCTAGTCTCTGAAGTCACAGCCCATTCATATTCTATTGGTCACACAGACCAACCCTGAGACAGTATGGGAGGGCATTTCACAAGGCTGTGGATACCAGGAGGTAGGGATCATTGGGAGCTATCTTGGAGGCTGGATGTCAAGGGGAGTTTAGGACCACAGAGACCCAGAGGTTTGGTGGCTGACTATAGAAATGGAAAGGACTGCTGTATAGAAGAGGGAGACATTCTGTGTAGCTTCCAAGGATGGAATTCAAAACAATACACAGAGGTTTCTGGGGGGCAGATGTTAGTGTGGTTTAAGGAAGAACCTCCTAGCAATGATCTGCCCAAACAGAATGCCAGTACTAAGGCAACTCATTCTATCTGGGGCAGTAGTACTTAGTACTGCCTTAGGGACTGAGCCCCTGAGTACTGGAAGAGTAGAGCACAGGTTGGGTGTCCTCTCCCAGGGACACCATATGCAGAACCCTGACTGGGTAGAAAGATAGCTGTGAGTACCTCTGACTCTTTGATATTTCACTTCTGGATTGGGGAGAATTTTGTGAAAGGAGACCCTTAGGGCTTCATTTCTTTTACTTTTGAGGAAAAACAAATTTTTCATGGAACTATGAGGTCTTTGCTTCTGAACCAGTATGGCTTGGAGAAACTATTAAGAGGTAAAATGACCCTGGTGTTTCTGGAATCCCTTAACATTTCTCCTTTTAAGAGCAGAGCTCCAAGTTGTTTGGTTTACACTTAGCCCAGGGGATTTAAACCAGGAATTCCCAACTTTTTTATGAGGCAGAGCCTTTAGATCATGGAAGAGGCAGGAATGTTGGCATTGAGTTTTCCTCACGGGGAATCCTGGCACACCTTGGAGAGAGGGAGGGGGTTGCAGCTCTGGGAGATATTGTCCGGGGAAGGCTCAGATATCCATCAATGGAAATCGGTCTACTCTTTGTGTATGCAAAAATACTAGCTGATGCTTTGCTGGGGATTCCCATAGAGAGAACTGAGAATGCACTCATTTTTAAAATAGACTCCTGGGGAAACTTTTTAAGTGGTTGGTGGGGGTGGCAAGGCACTGCTATATTGGTCACCGTGTGGGCATATAATGTAGAAAACATCCATAAGCAAAGGGTTTCCAGGGACATTAACACTAGAGCATACCATGTTTACTCCTCCCTTAGCCTGATCCTGAAATGATCAAGGAAATATGAAACTGTTTCTAAATGTATATCGGTACTGGAAGCTCTGAAGACTTTCTGCCAGTGCAGGTGGCAGCCCTCCTACCCTAGTCCAACAACCCCTGCTCTGGAAGACAGGATTGTGAGGAGCAGAATCACCCAAACAGCCCAACCTTGGAAGGCCAAGGTATGAAGGTGAGGGCAGGCCACTGGATCCTATCAGTGCCTCAAGAAAGGACACAGTCAAGGCCACAATAAGTGACAAACTCAGTCAGCTCTCACTACTGGCATGGCATGAATGTCTGGAAACCACAGGGGAAAAGAGAAAACTCTTTGGTGTGTACCTGTTGTCTCCTGCTTCTACCAAATAGGTTTCTTAGATATTTGAAGGCATTACAATTAAAATTCCCCTTTTCTGTCTTTATCTGGGCCCAAAATATTGAATAGTGCCATTGTCTCTGATGGAGCCCACCATAACTCCCCATCGTGCTACACGAAAGCAGATCTTTCTCTGTAAAGATGATGATGCAAGAAATCGCTGGCCACAAGAAAGGATTTTATCATATGAGAAGATTTTTTGAGGAATATCAACAAATGGCTCTATTCCTAAGAAATGAGTAAAGATATTGAATAATCTAATTTATGACTTCAAAACTGAAGCTGACATTGCATCTATGAAACAAGTAAGAAACAGCTGCAAAGAGATGACAGAATATGGTGACCAATTTTAAATCCATAGTACACTAATGAGCAGAAGATTAGACGTCACAGTAAAGTCAGTAATTTGTTTAAATGGCTGGGAAATTTCTCCCAGAACTCAGGACTCAAAAACAAAAATAATGAGAAAAAAAGGGAAAAAGACCCAGGTGATCCAATATACAGATAATTCCAAAAGGAAGAAAGAAAACCAAGGCTGACACAATCATCAAAGATCATTAAAGAGAGCTTTCTTAAGCTGAAAAAGACTTGTCCTTAAGATTGAAAGCATTAACTTCAGGGTAATTTAACCAGTTCTCATTGCAAAGAAAAGGTCTTACAAGCACTGAGGTGAAAATAAAAACAGGTTACAAAGGAATATAGTAAATCTAGCTTCAGTTTTTTTCGTCAACTACAAGTCAGAAGTCAGTGGTGGGAGGCCTATGGGGTCCAAAGCTCATGACCCAAGTTGTTATTCATATGCAAAGCCATGTACATGAATGAAACACAGATGTTCTCAGACATATAATATTTCATTACATGGATATACCTCTGACATGCCCTTCCTGGAAAAAATGTCCAAAGAGCCTCTTCAGCTAGATAACAGCTATATCAAGATTAAAAACCCCCAAGTGGGGAGGATATAATTTTTTCAAAGCCAGTGATAATATGTTCAAGCAACTGTTGTCAGTTTAGTTATACTAGTACAGATGTCAAAATTATTGAAATAGAAGTGATATATAAAATAATGAGGATATGAAATCAGATGACAGAAATAAAAACTGGTAACTGGGAAGAAAAAGAAGGAGGAAGTAAGTATGCTAATTTTTTTAATCTAATGACACATCAGATTTCATATTTAACATTGATAATTGAGAAAATAAAGTAAATTTTTTAAAAATTTAAACAATAAAAAGGGTATTTATATTCTAAATCACCACAAAAGAGGAAAGAAGTCAAAGAAACATGATCTTTTATATAAAAGACATAAAAGGCAACCTACTAAAAATAATAAACATTTGTAAAATGCTTTCTAAACACAGGTTATTTCTTCTCAGTGATAGGATGGCAAGTCGTTTGCTTAGGATATTTGTATTTCCAAAAATTATACAATGAAGATGTGTAACTTTTTAAATAACAAATTATAAAATCCCTTGTGGGGGCTGTAATAAAATGTTACTTGATGTGTAACACATTACCAGTAAAACTAAAGAATGGATGGATGAGAAGTTCCCAGTTATAATAAGATATGATCAGGATATTCTGGGCTAAGATGGTCGTGCTTTTTTTTTTCCAGTGGTAACGATTTAAGATTTTGCAGCTGGTGAGATACATGATCATGGCCATTTGGAGAACTGTAGAGCACCCATCTTCTATGTCAAGAAGATTGATATTATAGTAGTTTCCATGCTGTCCCGCCTTGGCAATTTCTGCCCAGAGGGTTTTGAGAATGCAGTAAATTTACATTAGCTGTATATCATTTCCATCAAAACAGCTGTGCCCTGCCTGCTGTCAGTTGTGGCTGCACCATTTTATATTTTGTTTTATAGAGTTGCAGAAGCAGCCTTTGCCCCATCCACACTTTGTTCAATTCACATCTGATCTCACTCCTTACCCCAAAAGACTGTTAATACCCCGGAGAGGTTTGTGAAGGTCAACCTGATCCTTCCAGGATGGAGAACGGACAGAACAGACCTTAAGCTGGGGACTAGGGTTTCAAGGTCGAGCCTCCCAGTCAGGGCCAGATTGACTTCAGATTGTAAGTGCAGGGCATGTTGGTGTTTGGGTGAGGCTCCCAGAAGAGACAGTGGGAGAAAGAGAGAAAAATGATATGATTTATTGTGAGGATTTGTCCCACATCAGAAATTCTCTAACCAATCCCCGAACACTGTTCAGACTTAACGCTTGGCATTAGAGTAACACTCCTGCTGTAACAGATAAATCCTGAATGTTTTTTATTTCCTGCTTATGTCAAAGGCTCTGCAGGTTTTCCTGGCCCTGCAGACTTCTTTCTATGTATTTATTCAAGGACCCAGGCTCCTTCCATCCTGTGGCTCCTCCCTCCTCCATGCCCTGCGGGAGCCTCTCTATTCAGACAGCAGCTGGGAAAAGACAAAGGGAGATCACACAGGGAGGTTCTTATGGACCAAGCCTGGAAGTGGAGCATGTTACCTCTGCTCAGATCCATTGGCCATATCCTGGTCACATGGTCACACCTAACTGCAAGGGAGGCTGGGAAATGTAGTCTGTATTCTGAGGAGAAAAAGGACTCCAGATTTAGGGGAAATCCTGGGAGTCTCTGGCCCACACTTTATCTTTTGCATATTTCCTGCCCCCTTAAGAGAGAAGTTTCCCAGCTGAACTCTTTCAATTAAAAGAAAAAAAGTCACATAAGTATAGTGGTTGGAAATGGAATGGATCAAATAGGCTGTACTCTTTTGGGGTTTTGTTGTTGTTTACGGTGGGAGTGTGTGAGGTTTCTGTCCACAGAGACCAAGCCTGAGGTCATCTCTTACCAAACATCTTTCTTCTGAGCATCTTCTGTCTTCTCTAAATGATTACTTTGTCTCCTTCCTCCTTATTCCTTTTTAATGATAAAACATGAGACAGTAACATGATTTTTCTTGCACAGATTAAGTCTAGATTCCTGAAGGCCAGTCTTCTATAACACTACAATTCTGTCTGTGAATAAAACACTAAAAATAAAAGTTGGTTAAGCTTTAACTGTGTTTATAATGTTGTGGGGTTTTAATTTTAAATGGTTGTGTTCAAACTCTAAAATGCTCACTTCATGAAATTTGAAAATTTATAAAAGAAAGTAATTGTGCATAATTCGACCACTCTCTTACATCTCAGCTTCTTTCCTCTTGAATATAATCTTGATTGAAGGGCTTTTATCTAAGGACAACCAAAATCATCTGTACAAAACTCAGAGGGAATAGGAAAGAGAGTCACATTTTTGTCACGGGACATAGTCCCAACTACAAATTCACTTCTATGTTTTTAAGACTGTTGAGCTTTGCCTTAAATTTACCTCTGTATTCTTCAGTTTTCTCACTTAAAATGAGGAGTATCCTTCTTCCACCCACACTGCATCTGCAAACTACAGATGAAAAAGGCACCTGTCAAAAGTTCTGAAGACATAAAATGTTCTAGAAAAACAAATCATCCCAATAGTGCTTATATGTGCTCAGTGTAGAGGGTTTAAAGGGATTATGGTTCAAAGACTCAACAAGAGGAAGCATTTTTTCCTAAGGGTGGATTGAGTTTCCTGCCAACCACTTTACCTAACAATTTTGATACTTATAAGGAGAATAGAGGCACACAGAGACTGCAAAGGCAGGTAGCCCTGGGCTCTAACGGGGCCGTTCCTCCAACAAAGCCAGAACAGAATTCCCCATCCAGCAGGACTGGGCTCCAGTTCCCAGAGCCATTCACATTCTCATTCAAAGCCAGCTGATGAGAGCCAAACATAGACCTCCTTGTTTACTTTGTGAATGGAACCTGGAAGTAAAGTATTTTCCAAATGCTGGTTGACACCAAGAGGATGTAATTACAATAAGGGGCTTTCTGGTTTGAAGATATGAAAGAAGGAAATGATTTGTCTCGGTGAAATCAAATTATCACACATTAAAAGAAAAAGGGGAGGCTTAGCTTCCAGTCCGCAAATCAAAATCATGACCTGTAATTTTCTTTTTTTTCTTAAAATTACTAAGACCAAGGTAGGGATAGAAGAAGCCGCCTGGGAGCTGGAGAACAGGGTCATGAGGAGGAAGAGGAGCTTAGTGGGAGAGAGTGTGATCTTCGTCCAGTATATTTCCCGTCTGTTTCCATTGCATTTTAATCCATAATGAATGTAGAATGGTGATTGGCAAGCTGCTTGTGGAGTCTCACACCTGCCTCTCTCCTCCTTGTGCCTTTTGGGGGAGGTAGTGATGTTCCCAGAGGGAGCTGGGGTACAGGTAGGAGGCCAAGTTGAAGTATGTATGTCGTGCATCTTTAGATGGATACAATCTCTGGTTTTAGCCCTCACTTAACATGATTCTGTTGAGGTTTTATTTTCATTTCCCAGAGCCTATTTGCTAATTAAAGCCCTTTGCCTTGGGACTCTTAGCCCTTTTAATTCCAAAATACCCCTAAATTTTCCTGTTAATTCCTGATTTGTTTATTTTCCAAAGGAGAGTCATCTTGAGTGTGTGGAAGATGCTCACAAGGACTTCTTAACTCTCAACTCTCTCACACACACACACGCCCTCTGAAGTGACAGTGTGCTGTATTAGAAAGGGCGAGAGCTTTAGAGGAAACCAACCATGAGTTCTGGTTTCAGCTCTGCCATTTACTGACTTCGCAGCATTGAACAGCCTTAAACCCCTTGAGCTCCACTTTCCTCATCGGTAAGATGAGATAGTGAGGATGCCCTTGCAAGATTTTTGTGGGAATTAAATAGAATTCTCTCTATAAAATGCTGGGCATAGCACTTGCAGTAAGTGAACAATCTAATAGTAGCTGCTACTAATAATATCATCATCATCATCATCACAGTCCAACCTCAGAAAATTCTACATTGGGTTAAAAACTCTAAGACCGGCCGGGCGCGGTGGCTCAAGCCTGTAATCCCAGCACTTTGGGAGGCCGAGACGGGCGGATCACGAGGTCAGGAGATCGAGACCATCCTGGCTAACACGGTGAAACCCTGTCTCTACTAAAAAATACAAAAAACTAGCCGGGCGAGGTGGCAGGTGCCTGTAGTCCCAGCTACTCGGAGGCTGAGGCAGGAGAATGGCATAAACCCGTGAGGCGGAGCTTGCAGTGAGCTGAGAACCGGCCACTGCACTCCAGCCCGGGCCACAGAGCGAGACCCCCCCCCCAAAAAAAAAAAAAAAAAAAAAAAACAACTCTAAGACCAGGTACTTTAGATGGAATTGAAAGTTGGCAAAATACTTCTGTGTTCATGTTATCTGATTTTCTTCTCCCTGTTGGAAAAGAAAAAGGTACCAAAATGATGCAAACTCTGCTTTTGCCTTCAAAGTAAGTGTGATGAACCCCACTGGGCTTCTCTGTATCTGTTTTCCCAGTACACACATACACACACACACACACACACACACACACACACACACACATGGCTGCTGAGTTTTCAATAACCAGTATCTTTGTAGGAAAGTAGAAACTAAATTGTCTGCTTCTTTACCAATATCTTTGTTTGAATTTGGTTCCATCACATCTGATGCCCCTTGGGTTTTTCCCAAAGGGAGAAATGGTCAGAGGGAATTAAAATGGCTCAGATATTCCCTTAGGTTTCCCCTACAGCATCTTGTTTGAAGCTGCAAAAGCAATTCAGAAGTCCATCTTAGGCCTGCTCTGAGCTCCTGGATAAGAGCACTGTGTAGCCCAGAGGTTCCTGCCCTTAGTGGAAGGCCTGAGAGCATCTCATGTTCCAGCCACCACCCTACTTCCAGCAGCTCCTCAATTAACCATCATCCCTGGACATGCAGAAATCTCTTTTGCATCTGTATTTTCAACCACTGCTCCCTTGTGTGAATAATAAGTTCCATATGTATAGTTCCCCACTCCTCCCCCAAATAAAGTAATACTTCCTCTTGTTTCTCCAGAAAGTGCCCCTTTCTGATTACTAGAAGATGTTCACAAGTGAAGTGTTCCCCTTCCTCACTGCAGTGTGATCTGTGGGTTGGGATCATGTGCCTTCTCAGCATTTGTCTTTCTGGACTTGAATAGCATCCTAATTTTCTATAGCTCTTCAGTCTCTCAATATCAGAGAAAACTGGGATCAAATTTCAGTTCTACTACATTCCAGGTACATGTCCATTGACAGGGTTATCTAAGCTTCAGTTTTGTTTTCTTATCTTAAAAATAGAGACCAATAATGCTAACCCCACGGGGTGGTTTTGATGTTTAGTGAGATAATATGGAGTCGCTGCCCTTCAGTGGGGATGGAGGGGTGGGTAGGATCTAAAGTCAGTGTATGATCAGGGAAAGTTAAAATGCAAATAGAGTCAAATTTCTTCAATATTGGAAAAGATCACTGAAGAGCTAGTAGATTTTCCAGGGATTATGTTATAGGAAAAATATGTTCTCTTTTAAGCATAGAAATTCTCTCAGTAAATTGAGAATCTGGGGTTGGGGGATGGTAGAGACAAAAATGGCCCTGCCGCACCCCACCCAGCTGAACAAGTGGAACAGCGAGAGAACTGTAGCACTGTAGTTACCTTTCTCTCTTTCACTGCTTAACTACAATGAAGGCCCCTTCTCTCTTAAACGATGGTACTGCAAAGCTAAACTCTGTTTTCAAATGGTTTTATATCCATCATTTAAAAGATATTCAGTGTTCTTGGGTTTAATAATGAATGAGTTGCATAATTATATTTATCTCATCTCCACCATCCCATACTCCCCTCTCTAAGACAGCAAAATTGAATTCCCCTCATCAGTTGGTAACACTTGAGATCAATTTCCTACTGTTAATGTGACGGGGATTCCTTTTCCGTAACCCTGCTGACATCCCCACTCATCTGAAAACTCTCTTGTTCTTCTGCCTGCACACACCGCCCCAGGAAATGCCCGTATCAATCAGTTTCCTCGATGGGGCGTTGCTCCCTCTGCAAAGGTCAGTGGCATTGCCACACCAGATGTTGACAGTGCTCTTCCTCTTCGGGATCATTCACAAAAGTAAGAATCATTCTCACCTCCCCCTACCCACATGCCCGGGGGAGCAGGGCCCCTGCTCACCAAGTCTCTCTGGACAGGCACTGGGTTCTAGACCATTTACTTCTGTAATCTCTGGCTTAGCAGTTCTGCCACCGGAGTGTAAGCCTCCGTACCAGCCTCTCCTTCACTCCATAGCTGCCTTTGCAGGTTCGCGCATCGCCTCCCGAGCTTGGAGTTCCACCCTTGTAAACTGGGCCCGCTGCTGCCCTGAAGCCAGCCTCCCATGCCAGAGCTGAGTCCAGAGCCTTGGATGACTCCAGCCTGGCCTCGGGGTGCAATGGGGGCCTTGATACCTGGGAGTATCAGATTTATACCCCCTCAGCTTCCCCAGTAGCTACTACTGACTCCCATCTTTACTAAATTAATCTACTGCCTTTTCTTCTAGACATCCAAAAAGTATTAGTTGGCTTTGCCATTGTAGTATCTGAAGACAAAATATTTAGTCCCAGGTCAGAAACTTTGGCTGAAAGTTCCTACTAAAAAGCCAGACGTCATGATTAAATTGTTAGAAAGTTAGCTATGATATTTGAGGAAGTTATGAAATGGCGATAAATGATGTAAGTTCTGCAATGGGCAAACGTGTTCACAACTTTTGACATCTGGGGAAGAGAGTTAAGAGCCACGGGCTCAGCCGGCTCCCACTGACCAGCACAGCATGAAGTCCAATTAGGGCTGCTTTTAAAGGGGGTGATTGTGCTCAGTGGTGTGGACGCTGCTCCCACGGGAGCAGGGCTGTTGGAAGGAGCTGTCCAGATGGCTGTCTTCCTGGCTCCTCTGAACTGCGGAGACCCCTCCTGTGAATTGGATGGGGGATTTCCCTGCCCCTCAATTGCTATTCCAGACCCTCTTCCTGTAAGTGGGGTTGGGCTCCAGGCCCTATTAGTGGGTCTGTGGTCTCTGGGCAAAGCTTTCACAGCTTCCCCGGAGAGCAGTGGTGTCTGCAAGATGTGCCTTTGGTTAACATGCTGGAGGGGCCTCTCATAAATTTCACGGCAACAGGAACTGAGTGGCTTTGAAACTCCAGCTGCTGGTGGGCTCGATATGAGGTCTGTTCCGAAAACTGGAACATTTGCTTTTCCTATCATCAGCTCTGAGTGCTACTCAGACTTGGTGTCTGGAGGAGATGCGCCAGAGTCCTGGGGGCCAGTGCCAGTCCTTCTCTGCCCTCAGCTGGCACATCTTGAGGAGACTTTCTTTGGACATTCCCTGCTGGCCTTTGCCACCTTCCTTTTCTAAGTGATTCTTTTTTTTTTTTGAATTTTAAGTCTCTAGGCCTTTCCTTCCCTCACTCACTATTTTCATGAATTTTCAGGAAAAAAAAAAAAAAACAGAGTGGGAAAGGGAGAGTGAAGGGAGGTAGAGAAAAAAATAGGAAGAGAGAGAAAAGCAGGAAGGAAAGAAAGAGGCAGACTCAGAGACTGAGAGAGGGGCTGAGAGAATCTTTCTTAGGAAAGATACAAGGAATTTGGGAGTGTCCTTGTAATGCTCATTTTTATAAAATAACTAGAGGCAGTTTTGCCCCCAAGGAGGAGATTGTGCTCTAAGTTACTGAGCAAACCATTACCCATTGACAAGGTTATCTAAGCTTCAGTTTAGTTTTCTTATCTAAAAAATGGAGACTATTTAGATTAAAGCAGGCCGCCTACCCTGCCTCGACTTGGGGGATGATGTAAGGAAAGCCCCTGGCACTTAGCCAGCACTCAGTAAGTGACACCCCCATCCCTACCCTCCCCCACCTTCACCAACGTGTCTTCCATAGGAATAGCCTTGTCTGCCTGGGGCGACCCTGCTGCGGTATTGGGGGTGTTCTTTGCTGAGCCTGGGATGATCTAAGACAAACACCTTTAAAGGCCCCCAAATGGGAACAGTGACTCACCCTCACTTGTTGCAGGTGGTTTTAGTAAAGCACATCAGCTCACAAGGCACCCTAGGGACACACAAGCCCCAGTGCCGCCCTCCTGCAGCTGGCTCCCCCGAAGGGTGCACAGGAAGAGCAAGTGGCCACAGTGTGGCTTGCCCTTGGGACTGTGGTTTGACACACTCCTCCCTGTCCACTTATGTCTCAAGTTTGAATCACATCCCCTATTAGAAAACCTGTGACAAGCTCCAAAGCTGCCGAATATGCTGGTGGAAGCGGAACCCGTCCTGCACATGGTGCACATTGAACTCCTCTGGGTGGCGGGGGCAGGACAGCACCCTGTGCAAAGAGCCTCGAACTTGAATTAAACGCTTGTTTTTAAGATGTTTGGTTATATGGGGGGGGCAGGGCGGCGGGGGCAGAATGCACATAAGAGAATAGAAAGAGTGAGCTTAGGTGCGTGTTCGTGTGCAGCGTGTACTTACATGGTTCTCTCTACATGGTGGATTACGGATGGGTTTTACTCTCTAATATGGTATTTATTATATATTGATTTATTTTAATTCCCTAAAATGTATCACTTTTGTAATGAGAAAATGTTTTGAAACTTTTGAAAAAGTTTCAAGAGTGAATGTATCATGGTTGTAGTTAGGTAAAGGGTTTTTTTTTTTTTTAATAAACAACCTTTTAATGATAGTCCACTAGCATCAAGCTCCCTTCATCCTCTCTGACCTTTGGGCTGAGGCAGACAGGTGGAATTACGGAGGACCAGGAGCTTGCACTCTAAGCCTCAGGCTTGTTTCCACTCTGGTCTCTGAATACACAGAGCGAGACCACCACGTGTCATCTGCCATCACTGTCACTGTTGCATGGAGTTTCTTCACAGCTTGGACTCTTCTGGCTTCCAAGTGAGCTGTGTGAAGTGAAGGAACTGATGGTTTACACTGGCAGATGCTTCTTTGGGCAATTGTTCAGGATGTCATCCACCATAGCACATGAAGCCCCCTTCAAAAACACCCGCAGAAGAAGAGAAGTTGCTCTCCGACCATTGCTCTCCAACCATAGACTTAGGGAAAGCTGAGCCTGTCCAGCTTGTGCAGAACAGGTATCTACATTCCTATCTAATGAACCTTATACATCCTTGCTAAGACTGCCAGGAGGCATAGAGTTAGATTTGTCCCTCAGTTTCGGCACGTGCGTGTGATTTTCTAGTATCCATCTTTGTGTGTTAACCCGGTGCCTGTTTTGCTCATTGCTACTCCTTACCTTTACTTTCCTTTGTCCCAATCTCTCCTTCCCTCTCTCACTGCCTGCTTGTCTGTTTCTTCCTGTTTCCCTCCCTCCTCTCTTGTCCTTCTCTTCCTTTTCTCTCTCATCGCTCTCATAACCCACCCCCCATGTCTCTCTACTCTGCCTTCCTGTCTCCTTCCCTCCTTCTTCCCTTTTATATCCCTGTCCCCATCTCTCTCCTTCTCTCTCTCCCACACACACTTCTTTCTCGTTATTGCCTTTTTATGGTACCTATTTTTATAACACCTCCTCATGTCATTTATAAGAAGAGGCAAAGATATCCATCAATAGGGGTTAAATGAGACCACAGCAGAGTCCACCATTCGCCCATCAGTTTTGGAGAAGAGTGTTCCCCAACAGATTCCAAGTTTTCTCTGTCTTTGGGTGTATTTCTACTGACCTAATACTTTACCACGAAGAACCTCAGCAGATTTAAGGCTTTAGAATCACACAGGAGTTTGAAGAGCTGGAAGATAATCAACTCCAAAAAGGACCCTGGCCTTCCTACTTTTCCAAGAGCCCATTTATCCTTTGCTTCTGTGTAACGCAAGCCTGCATCTCAAACATTAGTGTGCATCAGAATCACCTGCAGGGGGCCAGACGTGGCGGCTCGCACCTCTAATCTCAGCACTTTGGGAGGCCGAGGCAGGCGGATCACCTGGGCCCATGATTTCGAGACCAGCCTGGGCAATGTGTTGACACTCTGTCTCTACTAAGATACAAAAATTAGCTGGGTGCAGTAGCATGTACCTGTTAATCCCAGCTACGCCGGAGGCTGAGGTGGGAGGATTGCTTGAGCTTAGGAGGTCAAGGCTGCAGTGGGCCATGAACGTGCCACTGCACTCCAACCTGGATGACAAAGTGAGACCCTGTCTCAAAAATAAATAAATAAATCACCTGCAGGGCAAACGTTACAGTATAGCAATTCTATTTCAATAGGCCTGACTTTAAAAAATCACCTGGCAAGCTTGTCCCACAGATTTCTGGGCCCCACCCCAGAGATCCTGATTCGGAAGGTGTGGGCTGGGTGGGGGTGGCAGACAGACTCAGGGGAACGTGAAGCTGTCTGTCCGCAGATCACACTTGGAGGAACCCAGCTCAAAGCCCTGACAAGGGAGTTCCTCTAGCCGCTTGGAGGTGGTGGTTTAAACGGCCTTTTGTGGAGCCTGTCAAAAGCCCTTTTGAACATGTACATCAAATGAGATCCACTAGCCCAGCAGTCCCCAACATTTTTGGCACCAGGGACCAGTTGCATGGAACACGATTTTTCCACAGACTTGGGAGGGGTGCTGGTTTCAGGATGATTCTAGCATGTTACATTTATTGTGTACTTTATTTCTATTATTATTACATTATGATATTTAATGAAATAATTATACAACTCACCATAATGTAGAATCATGAGGAGCCCTGGGCTTGTTTCTCTGCAACTAGACAATCCCACTGGGGGGTGATGGGAGACAGTGACAGATCATCAGGTATTCGATTCTCATAAGAAGCACACAGCCTAGATTCCTCACATGCACAGTTCACAATAGGTTTCCCGCTCCTATGAGGATCCAATGCCTCTGCTAAACTGACAGGAGGCGGAGCTCAGGTGGGAATGTGAGCGATGGGAAGTGGCTGTAAGTACAGATGGAGCTTTGCTGCCTTGCCAGCCTGCATTGGCCTCTAGGGTCTAACCCCTTCATCTCTCTGTGTTTGCTCCTTGACACATTCAGTGAGCACAGAGAAGCCAGTTATGCAAACTACAGCAAACCCTTCCTGTCTTAATTCAACATCCAGCGTCTACTGTTAGCCAGTGACTGGGCCTGTTCCTCAACCACTCAGGCCAAGCACATGCACGTGACTGTAACCAGCCCAGGCAACTGGACCCAGCAGTCCTGCAGACTCCTGCTCAGAGGAGGGTCCAGCAGCCCCCAGTCGATATCTCCACCTGGCTTTGGGCTTCTCTGCTTGTCCTCATATGTGAAAGACAGTAACTGTCATTAAGGGCAAAAGGAGACACTTGGACTTTTAGTTACACCTCACTGAATGTATGGGGGGATTACATACTGTAGTGGTTTTACCACATGTGGATATTCATTCATATCTTGGGATTGTCAGTGGTGATAACAGGAGAGCTAACAGCTGAGTGTCATACCAGACAATCTCTTGAGTACAGAACTTAACAAGCATTACCTCATTCAACCACAGAGGCACCAAGGAGGCAGGGGGACCCGCTGTCTTGTAACTACAGAGGCAGGCTAGGAGAGGCCAGCTGCTTCAGGTGGCAGAGGCAGGATTCAAACCCATGTCTCTGACTCCAAAGCCCATGCTTTTAACCACTACACAATGTGTCTCCTTCAATGTCAAGGATTCTATTGTATTTTTAGCCTCTGCTTTTCCCCCCTGGAATTATGGGATTTCTAAAATGATGACACTTCTAGAAGCAGCTCATGAATAGAAAGATAGCAACAGGAGTTTAATATTTAGAGATGGTCTAAAATCTCCCAAGATATGAAATGTTCTATCATTTCTCAGAGAGCAAGAGCTCCAGGAACATGGTTTTTTTTCCTCAAAAAAAAAACTAAGTGGGAAAGACCCACTCCTGAAATACCCAAAATACAAGCATAAGAGGACCTGTTGAAAGGAGCGACAGATACTATATCGATGGAGCTGTCCTGAAATAGCGACATACCATGCCTCAAATTTACTTTGGACAAAATGGGAGTGGAATAAAATAAGCCCAAAGTGCTGCCTGATCAGCAGGTCTGTTGTGCATGATGGTGCTCCTGAATTGGCTGGCTATTTTTATTCCTATCTGAAAGCCAAGGATGGAAAACCCTGAGAGGTTTGGCGACCACCCCAAGCTCGTGAGAGTCATGGTACTCGGGCTCTGAGTAGGACCGTCTCAGCCCCTACTCTGCTCTTTTTTCTCTCTCCCCATTATGGGAAAGAGAAAAGAATTTCCCAACACTGACTGTGCTGCTCTCACATGGGTTTCTTGCTTTAAGTAATCTTCTTTTAAATTATTTAATTTTTTTAAGTTCCAGGGTATATGTGCAGGATGTGCAGGTTCGTCACATAGGTAAATGCGTGCCATGGTGGTTTGCTGCACATAACAATCCATCACCTAAGTATTAAGCCCAGCATGCATTAGCTCTTTCCCCTAATGTTCTCCCCACTCACCCTCCCCCAAAAGGCCCCAGTGAGTGTTATTGTTCCCCTCCCTGTGCCCATGTGTTCTCTTTGTTCAGCTCCCACTTATAAGGGAGAACATGCAATGTTTGGTTTTCTCTTCCTGCGTTAGTTTGCTGAGGATAATGGCTTCCAGTTTCATCCATGTCCCTGCAAAGGACATGATCTCATTCCTTTTTATGGCTGCATGGTATTCCATGGTGTATATGTATCACATTTTCTTTATTCAGTCTATCATTGATGGGCATTTGGGTTGGTTCCATGTCTTTACTATTGTGAATAGGCCTGCCATGAACATACGCATGCGTGTATATTTATAATAGAATGATTTATATTCCTTTGGGTATATACCTGGTAATGGGGCTTTAAGTAATCTTTATAGCCTTATCACTCCTACTCTTACCAAGAGAAGCCCTGCTACCATCTTCGTGCATGTCCTTCCCAGACTCCTTCATGTCTAATTTCTATTTGTGTTGTTTTTTTTTTTAAAGGAGGATCATCATACTATACAGACCTTACTGGAAACCCTTTTACTTCACTTACTGTATATCATAAGCACTTTTGTATCATTAACTCTTCCACTTCTGCATCAATTTAATGGTTACAGAATATTCTTTTGTACCTTTCTCTTCTCTTGCTTTCAAAACAGATTCTTATGAAAGCTATCTAAAAAAAATCACTGTCACTTTGCAAAAGTGAAATTAGGTAGCTCTTGGGTTGAAATAGTAAAATTGCTCTGTTATCTTTGAATTACCTTAGTTTGGGGGGAAAATTGTTTTGCTGTCTACAAAAACAAAAAGCTGGAAAGCGTGTTATACAGGAGCTCTAGGCCTGTCCTAGGCTTTAGGAAGTAAGTGAGAGCCGAGGAGGGGGTGCCCCAGGTGACAACCCAAAGTCCCAGCCATCGGGGGCTCCGCCTTCTTGACTGGTAGGGTGGGAGGTGTGGGGTATGCATGTCAGCTGTTCCTGGATCTGAGCCCGGCGTCTTTCCTCTCCCCAGCAGACCCGCCCGTGGCCGCAGCAGTGGTGTCCCATTTTAATGACTGCCCAGATTCCCACACTCAGTTCTGCTTCCATGGAACCTGCAGGTTTTTGGTGCAGGAGGACAAGCCAGCATGTGTGTAAGTATCCCCTGTTCTCCTGGAGTTCTGGGGCTGGGGTCAGTCTGACATCCAATTAGAAGAGCATTTACCTCCACAAGACTTGCCAGAGGCCCAGAGA
Source organism: Piliocolobus tephrosceles (assembly GCF_002776525.5). Lineage (NCBI taxonomy): Eukaryota > Metazoa > Chordata > Mammalia > Primates > Cercopithecidae > Piliocolobus > Piliocolobus tephrosceles. The sequence goes on along the minus strand of NC_045448.1, from coordinate 71,139,516 downwards.
CCCTTGGAACCAGATGTGTCAGAGGATTGGAACAGTGGACTGAGGGACATCTTTTTCAAAACCAGCTGGGTAAAAATCCAGGTTCCAGGGCCCCCAGCCCACAGCCACTGAGGTAGAACCCCTGGAAGTTCAAGCCTGGGGCTCTGCATTTTTAACAAGAATCTCAGGTCACTCATGGGTTCCGTAAAGTGTGAAAATTCTTGGATTCAAATTTAATTCATAACTTAGAATTTCTGGAGCACAAGACACTGGGATGGATACCTTTGAGTGGCCAAAGTCTCTAAGATGTGGTCTCTGCCCTCCAGCATCTTCACAGTCCAGGTCATAAAACAAGCCAGAAGCGTAGGCGAAGGGCTAGTGTACATACATGGTAATAGAACCAGGAGCAATTTAGAAATAAAGATGCAGGACATGCATGGTGGTCTCCACACCTGGCTGAGCATCATCCTCCTGGGGGGGCTTCTCGAAGTATTACTGAACCCTGCTCTGACCTACGGAATCACAATCTCAAGGAGTGGGAGCTGGGAATCACATTAGTTCAGAGCCCCGGTGATTGCCACAGTCAGCCAGGTTGGGGAAGAAAGTCACTCGAAGAAAGCTTCCCAGAGCAGGTGTTAGGGTTAGACCAGCTGGAGAGAGTAGAGAGGTTGTTCCAGGCCTCACGTACTTGGGGGACCTGCTACTGCAGATCAGCTTGGCTACACCAGGGAGACAGAGAGGAGACCAGCTTAGAGACAAATTGGAGGCCAGAGCCTGTTGAAAGCTGTCTTTATTCTTTAGGCAATGGAAGCCATGTGAGTTTCAGAAAGACATATTTAAAAACAATCAGTCTGTCTATAATAGAATACTATTAGGGGGACCTATATTGAACCTTGGCACTATGACATTTGGAGCTGGGTAGTTCTGTTGTGGAAACTGACCTGTATACTGAAGGGTGTCGGCAGTATCCCTGGCCTCTATCTACTAGATGCCAGTAGCACCACTATTCCTGGCTGTGCCAATCAAAAATATCTCCAGACATCGTCAAATGTCCTCTGCAGGGCAAAACTGCCCCCAAGTTAAGAGTCACGGATCCGTATGAAATTGCCATTTTTGTAGGTCAAATATGGTTGAGGATCAGCAATTTCATACTCATCGTTAATAAAAACTGGCACCTATTAAGGTTTTGGCTTCATGTCAAGTACTGTTTGAAGTACAATCCATGTGCTAACTCATTTAATCATACTGACCCCATGAAGAAGAAAGAGAGGCTATACCCAGCTCACATAGCAGGGCCTGGACTCGAACCAGTCTCTCTGGCTCCTGAAGCCGAGTTCTTAGCTGTGATGCTTAAGGCCATCAGATGCATCAGCCCAGGAGCCTGGGGACCAGGAGAGCCTGCTGCAGTAGGCGGTGTGGGCAGGGCTTTCCTCTGCCTGAGGTGCAGCTGTGTGAGCCTGGGCAGGCCCCTCAGGGTGCCTCTGAGCCTCACCTGGAGAGGAAGAAGGAGAGGCACACTGGCCACCCTCCTCCTCGGAACACCGCAGGCCTAAGAAACTCCTCCAGATGACAGGCCTCCGCACCCTGTTAATACAAAGCACGATGATGATGATAGACACTGTCATTATTCATGATTATCATTCTTATTGATAATTAACATACTAGGGGCCCCTGGGGGACTGATGGGGCTGTTTTCATTGGTGCCCTGGTCATTGTGGAAAAACACTGGCCCTGAAGGAAGTTTGCCCTCGTGACCCAGATATCAGAAAGCTTCCCTGTACAACAGGCAGAAGGTACTCTCCCACCAGCCACGTCCAGGGCTCGGCCCAGAATCAAGCATACAGGCCTCTTGTGCACTGGGCTATGAGTTTAGAGAGTCCTCTTTGGAGAAAAAGGCAGGTCTTTACCAAGTTCTGACCCAAAGTGAGTCAGAAGCTCAGTTTTTCTCCTCAGGTGCCCTCCCCACCAGATCAGGGCTGGTGTAAACTTTCCAAGAGCTGGCAGCCAGGCAAGTCAAGTCACAGCCACCTGTGTGGCAGAGAAGTCCCCTCTTCAGCTGTTGGAAGCCTCCTGAACGCTGGGGTGGGTGACTGCTCTCCCAGTCCCCGCACTCCCAAGCCCTCCTCTTGGCCCAAGGGAAATATAACTGTCCACCACACTCACACACCCTTACACTTTGCTAGTCAGGGTGATTGGCCATCTCTCCACATTCACATCATACACATTACTATTAGTAATAATAGTAAGTGCTCAATAAAAGCTTAGTTCGTGGCAGGCATGGTACCCAGCACTCTGCCTACCGTAACCATGGATCCCTCACAACTCCCCTCTCAAGTAGGGATTATTACCCTTGTTGTATAAGTGAGAAAGCTGGGGTTCAGAGAAGTTGAGCAACTTGCCCAGAGTCCCAGAGCTAGTAACTGGCAGAGGTGGGGTTCAGTCCCATCATTCCAGTGCCAGAACCCATACTCCCAGCTGCTGCCCAGAGGGTGCTGTGCCTCCGCTTGGCAAAATTCACCTCAAACCACTCAGCTCTTTTGTTTCCAGGCATCTTCCCTCTGCAAATTAACCCTCCTCCTAAGAAAGGTCAGGGTCATCCCCAAGCTCAGTCCCCTGACCGCAGACTCTTAACAGGTTTTTCCTATGGGCCAAGTGCAGGACTACAGAGACAGCTGAGACATACTCGCATTTGGAAAAGCTGACCATCTTGGGGGAGCCACGGCCATGCAAGCAATTACACCTCTTTGCCTCATTTTCCCCCTGGATCTTAATGGCCCAGGGATGGTATTCAGTCTACAGAAATACTTTATATGGCAACAGATAATGAGCCACACTGTTCTTAGGTGACTTTAATCAGTTGTCAGCATTTTAGAAGTCAGATTTCACATTTCCATGCAGACGTCGGGGTCCTCTTGAATAAGCAGAATGGCAACACCGGGCCTGAACTTCCAGACGCAGCCCCTCAGCTGGGACTCACTCAGGTGTGCCGCCCCAGATAGGGCTCGCCCTCTCCGGCCCTTCATTCTCCACCTCTCCCCAGCATTCCCGACAGCAACATGGAACATTGGTCCCTGATCCCCTGTTGCCCTGCTGCTCTGCTTACACCAGCCCACTTGGCTCACTTTGCCATCCACGGGACCCCTTGGGGCTTGCATGTGTTCAGCCCTGGGACAGGGTCCTCTGCAGGCCCCTCTGCAGCACAACTTACCCCCCGATGGCTTGTGAGCTCTGAGAAGACAGAACCATACCTTATCCCTTTTTGTATTTACAGTACCCAAAAGAATGTTCTAATTAATGAATTCCCTCTAGACCAGAAACACTTGAGTGCATGTAGAGAAAGCAGAACATACTGTCCTTGCTCCTGTGACTTGCCCAGCCTTGGGAAGCTGACACACACATCCTGGTCAATAAACCTGCAAACCCTGAGGTCAGGCCCCATCTGTCATGGCCTCATCAAGCAAACCCACAGGGAGCCAGGATTCTAGTCTCCAGAGGGAGCACTTTCTAATAAACTCCGTCTTCCATAAGAACAACAGTCTTTAGGTTTCCAGAGAACCTAAAATGGCATCTCACGCTATAAAATGAGGGAAAGAAAAAAAGTTTAAACAAATAACTAGTCACAGGCTGCCAAAGGTGGTGAAAACTAGCCTTAGATATTTATGCTTCAGGTGAACCTCAATGGTATTTTACAGCTCCCTTTAATAAATCCCCTAGCTCCCGACCACAGCAGAAAACTAATGGGAAGAGAATTTGCAAAGACAGTAAAGCTATAGAAATGCAAGGTTAGGACTCTCATCACTTTTTCCCCGAGGCAGATTCCTCACACCATTGGTCTGCTGCCTGCAGAAGCCTTCAAACAAAGGAAAGCCGTTGAAGGAAGCCACCCAGGTGACAAGTTTACCCCTGGCAACCAGTTTGAAGTTTCTCACCTGTCCCAAATGCTGCTTGGTGACCCAACTCCCTGACAAGTTTCCCACAGCAAAGTATGAAAGCAAATTCCTGTCAGCCAAGGGAAACATTCCACCTGGCCCTGGCCACAGAACATTCCAGTGGAATCTGAACAGAGTTAAACACCCAAAGAGACCTGACCGCCATCAGTTCATAGCCGGCTGCCTGTGTAACCAAGGTGGTGCCTCCCCAGAGATTAGGATTGGGGCAGTTTTCTTGTTGGTACTCGAGCCCCCTTACATAGATCTATCAGCAGGTGGTGGTAGGGTTAAGAAGGATGACATCACTCCCATCCACAGGTCTGGAGAAAGTGCAGGTCCTCCCAGAGTGGGGGTCACACACCAGGCAGGAGGACACTGGAGTTAAAGGCACGGATTGGAGGTCAGGCAGACAGAGGTAAAGTCCAGCTGAGTCTCCCATGCAAATGACTTGGCCCCTTTAAGCCTCTGTTTCTTTGTGCACAAAATGAGGATACTAATACTTCATAGGATTGTAATGGGGCCCTAGTGATGATAATGTATATAGAGCAATTGCTGCCTATGACAAGAGCCACTGGACTCATAAGTAGTGGGACTACTTAAATTAATTGATTAAAATTTAGTTTCTCAGTCTCACTAGCCACATTTTAAGGATGTAATACCTCAGGGTAGCTAGTGGCTACTGTATTCATCTGCCCAGCTATAGACTCTGTCATGATCATGGAAAGTTCTATTAGACAGCACCGGAGAACATTCAAGCCCAGTTCCCAGCACAGCATATGAGCTCAAGTGTTGCTATTGTGGCCGCTGTTGGCACCATCACCGCAGCCAAGGGATGTTGTGAGGTCCTGCTGGAAGGAGTGTGTAAGTAGGGCTGACCATACTCCAGCCCTCTCCTACCCAGCCCCCAGAGCACAGAGGTTGTAGGACTTGGTGAATCTGGTTCTTGAAAGGCTGAGAATGCGTGAGTCCAATACACGTGCCCTTGGTCCTAGCGCATCCACTGCCTCATAGCCCTGTGGAATGTGCAGCCAGGTGGGAACCAGCGCCTACCTGAGGCCAAGGAGAGAACAGCAGCTGGGTTAAGTGTGATGATTCATTTGCAGCCAGGTGAGGTGACTCTTCCCACTCCTGTGACTTGTGCCTAAACTAATCAGCATAATTAAGTCTAATATTAGTAGAAGCTTGGGAAGTTTTTTTTTTTTTTTAATATGTCACTAAACCTTTTTCCTTTTCCGTCATAAAGAGCAACTGAGAAGTATTCCCAATATTACAACTAGGAAGAGAACGGATCGCCCTCCCCTGCCCACTAGAATCAGCTGGGAGCTTTAAAAATCTTGATGCTCAGGACTGACTCCTAGAGATTCCGATTTAATTGATCTAAAGGTGTGGCCTGGACATCAGGATTTTTGAAAGCTCTGCAGGCAATTTCAATGGGCAGCCAAGGTTGAGAAACATTGGTTTCACTATTAAAAACTTCATGGTGGCTCTCAACTCTGGCTGTGTCAGAATTACCTTTTGGCCCTTTCTTTAAAATGCCCTGGCCCCACTTGCAAAGAGATTTTGATCTGGGAGGTCCCAGCTGTAGGTGAGACCCACTGGGCTGCTTGGGGCTAAGACACACTGTTCTTGGAGCTCTTCTAGGTCATGACCTGGAGTCCCAACGATGAGGCAGTTACCCAGGTGCCTCCCGTGCCCCCCACCTTGGGGAAGTGTTCTCTCAGAAGCATGTTGGGCTCCCTCACTCTGTGGGACTGGGAGTTGAGTGTTTGCAGCTATTACACTAGCGTGATAGGCATTCTTGGCATGAAGACTTTCCTAAGGGGCTGGGGCTCCTGCTGGGGTGGTTTTAAAGCAGAGCTGATTTGCAGGGGCCAGCGTGCATGAATGGCAAATGTTCCTCTGCTAGAAAAAGCATGGAAAGTCAGCAAGGTGTGTCCCAGCCCAGGGGGTTGTCTCCCTTGGTACGTTAAGATGGCACTGTCTGGGGGCACATTTGCACCTTGCCACACTGACAGCGAGGAGACCTTGCTACAGGACAATCAGTAGCCCATCTCTTGTGTCTGATCAGGTTTGTGTTTGTCACTAAATCACTAGCCCGGGGTATCTTCCAATCCAATTTGCATTAACCCAGAAAGGTAGCCTTATTGGGTGAGACTGTTAGTTCCCGAACCTCTAGAAGCTTTTGTTTCTTCATCTGTCAAACAAGGTAAATAATAGCTGCAACCTCACAGGTCAGTTGTGATTGTTGGGATTAAAAGAGATGATTCATGTAGGAGTTTAGCCTACTGCTTGCAGTAAATGTTACATGTTGTAATTAGCAGTTGGTTGCCACTATTTTATTTAAATGAAATTTACTGGGGTCTCCAGTATTGATGTGTTAAATCATAGCGTTTTTAGAGCTGAATAATAGGCGAGGTGCTAGAATCCCTCTTTCCCAGGGCCTGCTGGTTAGAGTAGAAACGCTTCAAGTTGTGTGAAATTGTCATGGGTTGTTCACCTTCCTATACCCTGAGACTTTCACAAAAGACTCTGCAAATCCTCATTATGGTACCCTTCGCCAGGAGAAAGAAGCACTAACCCTAACCCTAACCTTTTGCAGAGAAGTCTCACTGGCTTGTCTACAACTCCTGGTTACAAATCTGATAATCCACTCCAAAGCCCAGGCTCCCCGGCCCCATTCCCTTCAGTGGTTCACCAGAGGTTTCTGTAGAGCTAAGCTTGGCCCTGCCCTGCAAGAGCAAAAAGGCTGGGGCCAGAAGTGAAGCTGGTTAGAGAAGAGCAGTCAGAAAGGTGGGCATAGTCCTGGGGGGTTCAAAGAGGAGAGGTTAGGGAGATCAAAGTGAGCTATGGAAGAATAGATGGATGGGTGACAAAAAGGAATGTGAATGAGTCTGTAAATTACATTCTTCTGGAGAATGTGGTCCTTGGAATGGAGCCTGAGGAGGAGAGTGAGGAATGATATTCCAGGTGGAGAAGGTAGCCAGAGTTGAGATGCACAATGGAGGGTAGTTGTTCATTCATTCTGCCGGCGTGTCCTGAGTCCCCACGTGCTGGGAACTGTGCTAGGTGCAGTGTGTGGATTGGCAACAACTTGGATGGGCTGGAACCTAGATGGGTGGGAGATAAAGTAGAGGGGTGGATTAGGGCCCTGTGGGAGAGAGGGCTAGCTATCACAGAGGAAGCGCACAACTCAGGGACCTCATCTGGAAGGTCGGAGAGCCATCTGGGTGCAGGGTGAAAACTTGAGGAGCTAGAGGGAGGGACCCTTTGCAGGATTTTCTTGAGATATGGACGGCTTAGATTCATGCACCGCCTAAGACTGTTGCTTATCACCTCTCAGCCTGGAGTCTAATCCACTCTTCGCCTCCGCCTCATAGGAAAGGGCCAGTGCCTGCAGGGAAAGCTGTTTCTTGACCTTTGCCTTTGTGTAATTTTGTTATTAAAATCAAAGCAAGCAAACAAACAAAAAAACCCCCGTCCCTGTCCCATAGCCCCCTGAGCCATTGAAAGTCACTGTTCTTATTCAGAGTTCTGTGATCCCCTCTCAGTGTGCCTGGTCTTCAAAGGCCTTTTAATCTAAAAGTGAAGGTTAGAGGCTAATTAATCAAAAGATAAACTCTTTTAAAAAGTTTAGCTCTCATTGCCATGTCTAGGGGAGAAACAAAACAAAACAAAACTTTAAATCTAGCATAGGATATGGGGCCGCTCTGCTGAGAAGTCCCCACCGGCAGGCCGGGCGCGGTGGCTCATGCCTGTAATCCCAGCACTTTGGGAGGCCGAGGCGGGCGGATCACCTGAGGTCAAAAGCTGGAGACCAGCCTGGCCAACATGGTGAAACCCTGTCGCTACTAAAAATACAAAACTTCGCCAGGCGTGGTGGCATGTCCTGTAATCCCTGCTACTCAGGAGGCCAAGGCAGGAGAATCGCTTGAACTCAGGAGATGGAGGTTGCAATGAGCTGAGATCCCGCCACTGTACTCCAGGCTGGGTGACAAGAGCGAGACTCCATCTCAAAAACAAAAAAGAAGTCCCCCCTGGCAAAGGAGGTGGTGATCTTACATTTCTATTGACAATAAGAATGTTACTCCATACAAAGGGACCAGTGTCTAAGCTAAGTATCTTTTATTGAGAAGAATCACATGCCTGGGGGATTAGTGGCTCAGGGTGAGGGGATGCCTGTAGAAGAAAATGACCATCCCATCCTTATGGCCAGGGCACATCCTGAAGCACTTTTGAGACCCACTCGTGCATAGCAGGGGGCTGTGATTAAAAGATTAATGCCAAAGAACCTCTGAATGGTAGCAATGCCAGGAATTACATCACCTGGTGTTGGCACCAAACTGTACAGGCTACACGCACATTCAAACATGACCTTGCTTATGCCTTTACTAAGCCTGGTATGGAGGTAGGCCAGGTATTGACGGACAGGAGGACACCAGGGTTCACAGGAGAGTAGTGACGTCTACAGTCCTACAATGACCAGGTAGTGGTGCTGGGTAATCTGGTAGATACTTGAAGAACTAATTAAACTTTATGAAGAAGATAAAAAGGCAAACCACAGCCTATGTCTCCACTGGTTTCAGATGTTTTCTTTCTCATCACCAGAAATTCTGAAAATACACATTTGGTTTAAAAATAACCTGGATTTTTTATGAACTGCCAAAATGAAGCCTGTGTCATGAACACATTTACTGCCTTTATTCCTCCAGGATGTGGCATAGTCACAACAGTCATGGATTGCTTCAGGTGTAGCTTGCATCCTCAGATGACAAGGATGATTAGATTCCCCTTCCTTCTCCACATAAGCGGTGGTGCCTGCAGCAGGGACGTAGGAGGCATTTTGCTGACACCTTTCCCTCCAATTGCAAAAGCTGGCAGGGCCCCTTTGGGCTTTACCTGCAGGCTGTTGGTCCCTCCAGGCAAGTCCTCCGTGGAGAGCTAGGGTAACAAGACCTTTTGTCAGGAGAGTGCACTGACGTTCCTTTCTTCCCCAGCTGCCATTCTGGGTACGTTGGTGCACGCTGTGAGCATGCGGACCTCCTGGCTGTGGTGGCCGCCAGTCAGAAGAAGCAGGCCATCACCGCCTTGGTGGTGGTCTCCATCGTGGCCCTGGCTGTCCTTATCATCACATGTGTGCTGATACAGTGAGTACTTGCTGCCCCTAAGGCCAGGTCCCCTGCCCGCCTCCCCTACCAGGGACATCTGCAGTACATCCAGATAACAGGGCCACCTCGGCACAGCTTATTGCTGTGACGTCTGAGTGGTGTCAGCAAAGCTAAATGCTACTTTGATGACTGTTGGCATGGCATGGCAGCCAAGCTGCATGAAGGCCTCGTACATCCTGGGTGGATCCCCAGCTGGGGGGTTCGTGCACCGTGGAGGCCAGTGCGGAACCAAAAGCATGCTCGTTCTTTCCACGGTTGTGTTGGAGTCTTCAGAATAGTGATGAAGTGGGCAGGTGCTCCAGAGAGGACTGGAGACAGCTCCTAGCCTCCTTCCAGCAGCAGCAAAAGTACTTTCTCTCTGCAGAAGTCACTTTGCAAATACTAAACCATGTCGAGGGCCATTGTTGCTGTTACAGGCTGATGACCATCACTCTGTACAGCTCTTCCTCTTTGTCCACTTCTCTGCCCCTCCTCATCCTCCAAAACTCAGTTACTGTGTTGTATCTTCCAGGAAGCCTCCCTGGGGCCTAGACCAGGAGAGACCTTTTCAGGTGTGTCTTGGCCCCATTTGCTTGCCCATATCTCCTGACTGGACTGCTCTGCAGGGTCAGAGACCCTGGGAATACAGTGCAATATTCCTAGCATTTGGAACTATGCCAGATTTATTCCCTGGAAATATCTGAAGTCTGAATCTTAGGGGATTTGTTAGGTTTGTGCAAAAGTAATTGCGGTTTTCACCATTACTTTTTAAGACCAAAACCACAATTACTTTTGCACCAACCTAATATACCTGATTGGATATGCACAAGGAAGTCTCAGAACAGTTAAAGGCTGCCACTCAATTCAGTGTAGGTTAACTCATGGTGGAGACGGTCAGTGGGTGGGCCCCTCTGGCGAGGCTGTGGTCAGTAGCTACATGTCGATGCAGGAAGCCAAACTTATACCCTCCAAGGTTGCCTAAGGTTTGGACAGATAAACAAACCGTCCCTTTGGTTTGTGGCTATTGAGACATCTGAAACACATGCCCCTGGTTCTGGTAACAATGGGGCACCCCTTAGAGTCCCAGCTTGTTGACAGTAGCCACCGCTTGCTCACATCCTTCTCCTGAACCAAGGCAGCACTGAGTGGTGAGGGATGGGGTCTGAGCTGGGTTGCCCTTTCCCTCCCCTCCAAGCAGTATCCATTCTGCTTCCAGAGGCCTTGGAAAAACATGTTTGCTGGGAGAAGATAAGCAGCTCTGGTTCAGACTGGGCCACAGCCCAGGCTGGGCCACTGAGAAGGACCCTCCTCAAGAAGCAGGAGCAAGCTAGTGGGCTGCCAGCCTTACTTGTCATGGCCAGTAGCTGTGTGTGCTGCCCCATCCTTCCATTGTCCTGTTTCTGTGACCAGGAGGGTCACAGGGACTTAGGAATAAGACTGGGGACCCATGTGGGCCTCCCCAGAGGGACCTAAGAGCTAATTTTGGCAGATTATCTGGAAACAGGAATGATCTAGATGCCTAGACAGCATCTTTCATTTCCAGGGAGGCAGCCAGTCCCAACTCCTGTGTCCGTTCCCAGCCTTGGTCTCCCTGCCAGAGACCAAGTTCAGAATTCATGAGCCAGAGACTAAGCTCTCACTCCTGCCAGGCTGCTGGCTTCCTGGGCTTAGGGTCCTCCTGAGTTGCAGGGTCCAAGTTGGGAGCAGCTTGTCCCATGCTGGAGGGATCTAGAGGCCTTGATCCCATTGCCCTGGGATGCTCCTGTCTGTGAAGTGACAAGGACAAGCCCACCTGGCTGGCTGACTGTGAGAAAGTAGTCATTGATGGCTCTGGAACCAAGGCCTTTAGAGCCCCCTGGCATGGGATGTGCTGTTTCCAGTCCAGACTCTGCAACTCAGGAGGGCCTCATGCCCAGGCACACTGCTCTGGGCTCTCAGTTTTCACCTGTGACATAAGCAGGTTGGGCAGGAAGGTCTCAGAACCTCCTCCTTAGCCCTGCTGTCCAAAGATTCATTCAGGGGCTCCAGTAACCTGACCAGCTTCTCACTGCAGGACAGTGCCAAGACAGGGACTGGGATGGGAATTGTGAAATGCCCACTGGATACCAAGAGAGAAGCCCAGCAACAGGCTTATTTCTTCATCTCTGCCATCTGGCTCATCTTAGGAAATTTCTCCTAACTCCAGCCCTAGCCCAGAGATACATAAATTATATATGCATTAAGGTTAGAATGAGTAGAAATGAAGTTCTCCACGATATCCCAAGGGAAACGGCTGGCAGCGTCTGTGGGTAACTCCTCTCTCACTCAGTGCTTTCTTTTCTCTTCTTCTTTTGGGGCTTTATTTTTCTTGCAAACTCTGAAAGCTCTCCGTTCCTGCCCACAGAGGGAGGCAGGAACCTTTATAACCCTGATGCCTCAGGACTGCAGGTCACAAAGGTTTACAGAGAGGGTAGATGTTCCAAAACTAGAGAATTTTAGTCCTGAAAGCAGGATTCAAAGCCATTGAGATCTATAACTCATTCTTCCATTTTTTTTCCATGGGTCAATTCAGCCATCCAAGTTCCCTGTTCTGCTACTGGCAATACCAGATGAATAACCTCTTCCCAAACCCTCACAGCCATGCCAGCTGGAGGTGGCCACTTTATCCCAGTCCTTTGTCCCGATTCTGAGGCCATTACACTTGTGAAGTTACCCACCTGGTTCTTTATCAAGAAAGCCAGATGGAGGACCAGCTCCCTCTGACAGCTGGGGAAGCTGGAGCCAGGTCAGCTTGTAGAAATGGAGCAAATACCAACAGATGCTTCTGTTGCTGGCCAGCATCTGCCCCAAAAAACCACTGCCCTGTCAAGCTCTCATCCCCCTATAGTGCCTGTCCCTCTAGAAGCCCCCATGGGGAGCTGGTCTAGAGCTGGTTTAGAGCTGAAGCTGCCCAGCAGGGCCCTTGGGCAGATGCTGTGCCACCCTGGCCCTCCTGCCAGGCTCCTGCCCAGACTGGGACCCCTGTGTCTTTGCAGCTGCTGCCAGGTCCGAAAACACTGTGAGTGGTGCCGGGCCCTCATCTGCCGGCACGAGAAGCCCAGCGCCCTCCTGAAGGGAAGAACCGCTTGCTGCCACTCAGAAACAGGTAACGAGCCTCTTCTCTGGTGGGAGACACTATTGGGTGGAGAAAACGACCACTTTCTCCAAGTCAGGGCTGAGGTTCCTGGAGTATGAAGCAGGAAGAGGGGAGAAAAGGAAGAGACTGTCTCATTCTATCAAGTCAGGTTTAGCTTATTCATAGGTGCCTTTTACTTAGTAGGGACCCCTTATATCCTGGCTGGTGGCTGTGGAACCTTTGACAAGTTACTCAACCTCTCAGAGTCTCGAGTTATTTTGTTTTGTTTTGTTTTGTTTCTGTTTTTTGAGATGGAGTCTTACTCTGTCACCCAGGCTGGAGTGCAATGGTGCGGTCTGGACTCACTGCAACCTCCACCTCCCGGTTTCAAGTGATTCTCCTGCCTCAGCCTCTCGAGTAGCTGGGATTACAGGCATCCACCACCACACCTAGATAATTTTTGTATTTTTAGTAGAGACAGGGTTTCGCCATATTGGCCAGGCTGGTCTGGAACTCCTGACCTCAGGTGATCTGCCCTCCTCGGCCTCCCAAAGGGCTGGGATTACAGGCGTGAGCCATTGTGCCCTGCTTAGCCTTGGTTTTCTTATTCTTAAAAAGATGTTGTGCAAATTGCATGAGTACTGATATAAAATACCTAATATAGTGTATCACCCAAATTGTAGGCACTCAAGAGATGTTCATTCTCTTTCCCTTGAGAAAGTCACCTCCCCTTTTTCATCTGTAAAAGGAGGCATTTGGCCTGTGAAAGGTCTCTAAGGACTTTAAAACCCTTAGATCCTATGATCTTCATTAAGTTTACCTTTTTTCCTGGACATTTTCGCCAACATCCATAAAGAAGATTGGACATCAGGATGTGGGGCCCAGCTTGCACCTCAGGAGCCTCCTCAGAGCATCAGTGGCTCTGGGCTCATGGAGGTGAAGAGTCCTTCATCCAAACAGGGAAGGAAAAGTCTCACACCGGCCAGCTTTTCGGGGATGCGATTTTGACCAAGAGAGCCCATCGTAAAGTTTTTCTTGAGGACATAGTGGGTCAGGAGACAGTCATTAAAGCGAATCCACCCAGAAGTGTCCTTCCCTAGTAAACACTTGGTGTTCAGAAGTTCCGGGGTCCATGGAGAGGATAGGGAGGAAGGCTGCTGGGAGGCTGGACACACGTGCGTTCATTAGAGCTCATGGTCATCTGGAGGGAGCGGAAGGCCCAAGAACACACGTGTTTGTTCTTTATTTCAATCACCATAGTCACCGTGTGCAGTAAGTGAGCACACACAGACTGTGCAGGAGCAGCACTTGAGATTAGGAGCCATAGCTCTTGAGGATGCAAATCCATTCAGCCTTACAGTGGCCTTAGGAGGAGGATGGTTCATGAGTGATGTGGGTAAACTGAGTCTGCTGACAGCCTGCTTGGGTCCCACTAGGAGTCAGTGGGGGAGTGAGGATGAGAACCAGGGCCTCTAAAGACCCCTCTCAACATCTCCTTTCAATCACCTTGGGCTAATCCATTGAGCTAATGAAGGTAAATCTTTTTATTTTTTCTTTTAGCACCAATAGAAACATGTTTTTAATCTTTTAAGAAAATTTGTAATAGATTCTGTAGCATTCGTCTGAACCTAACAGAGTCGTTTGGGGTGGAGTAAGTTTCTCGTTAATGTCACTTCTTCTCTACCCACATTTAAGAAGTTAGCTCTAAGCCTGGGGATGGGTCTGGCCTTTAGAGATGGCCACCTGGGCTGAAGTCCCTCTCCCTCAGATGGTGCATATCACCACCTCATGTAGCACCTGCCAGGCCTGCTGGGCCTAAAGGATGGGTGAACCAGGGGTACTCACCTGTGAGCACCTCCAGAAGAACCATGCCAAGGACCTAGAAAGATGTCCAGACTAAGTTGAACTCAGGAACTGAGGATGGTCCATGCTGCCTCACCACAACAGATACAGAGGATACCCTCAGGGCCCAGCCATTGAAAAATAAATGGGTCCATTCAGGGGAAGCCTTTCTGCCACCAGAGCCCTGAACCAGGGCTGCCCATCAAGTCACCCCTTACAGAAGCTGGCTGCAGGCCAGATTAAAATGACACCCTCACAACAGGGGGCATCCCCCTGCTCCCCCGCGTATGCCTTCCTTCTGCTACCACTCACTCACTCACTCACTCACTCACTTTCAGTCAGTCTCTCTAGCTTCCTTTGGCACTGAAAGCACAATGTCAGAGGTTGCGATCCCCAAGACTGAAGCAGCAGAATTTGGACTCGGGCCTAACTCCCCGAGAGAACTTGGTGACATTGGCTGTGCCATCTCCAAGTCTCTTTCCTAAGCTTATTTTCCCAACATGGCCAGGGTGTGGCCCACAGCAGTACCTAACCTGTTTTTCCTTCCTGCCAGTGGTCTGAAGAGTCCAGAGGAGGAGTTTGGCCAGGTGGACTGCGGCAGATCGATAAAGAAAGGCTTCTTCAGGACAGCACTGCCAGAGATGCCTGCACGTGCCGCAGACCTTCCTACTTGGCCTACGATCACCTGTGCAGCCTTTTGTGGGCCTTCAAAACTCTGTCAAGAACTCTGTCTGCTTGGGGTTATTCAGTATGACCTAGAGAAGAAATCGGTGGACCATGATTTCAAGACTGGTTAAAAAAGAACTGCAAAGAGACGGACTCCTGTTCACCTAGGTGAGGCGTGTGCATCAGTTGGTGTCTGAGTCCAGATGTGTGCAGTTGTCTTCTGCCAGCCATGGATTCCGGGCTATCTATTTCTTTTTAATGGGCCACCTCCCCACAACAGAATTCTGCCCAACACAGGAGATTTCTATAGTTATTGTTTTCTGTTATCCGCCTCCTGGGGAAGAAAGTGAAGGAGGGGAAACTGTTTAATGTCACATGAAGACCCCAGCTTTACGAGAAGCTGTATCCTCTAACCACGAGACCCTCGACCAGCCCAACATCTTCCATGGACACATGGCATTGAAGACTGTCCTAAGCTATCGCCATCCTTGGAGATAATGTCTTATTTATTAGATGGATAATGGTTTCATTTTTAATCTCTTAAGTCAATGTAAAAAGCATAAAACCCCTTTAGACTTCTACATTAATGATGTATGTGTTGCTGACTGAAAAGCTATACTGATTAGAAATGTCTGGCCTCTTCAAGACAGCTAAGGCTTGGGAAAAGTCTTCTAGGGTGTGGAGATGGAACCAGAGGCTGGGTTACTGGTAGGAACAAAGGTAGGAGTTCAGAAGTGGTGCCATTGAAGCCACAAAGCCAGTGAATGCCTCAATACATTCTGGGAGAAAACTTAGCAAATCTATCAGCAGGAATCTGTCCCCTCTGTTGAGGAGAGAGGAAGAGTGTGTGTGTCTACACAGGATAAACCCAATACATACTGTACTGCTCAGTGATTAAACGGGCTCACTTCCTCGTGAGCCCTTCGTGAGTATGTTTAGAAATAGAGCATTAGCCACGAGCCATGGGCATTTCAGGCCAAATCCATGAAAGGGGGACCAGTCATTTATTTTCCATTTTGTTGCTTGGTTGGTTCGTTGCTTTATTTTTAAAAGGAGAAGTTTAACTTTGCTATTTATTTTCGAGCACTAGGAAAACTATTCCAGTATTTTTTTTTTCTTCATTTCCATTCAGGATGCCGGTTTTATTAATAAAAGCTCTCACAAGTCACCTCCACTCTGTGGGTCTTCCTTTCCCCGCAAGAGAAGGAGCAATTGTTCCCCTGAGCACCTGGGTCCATCTGACCCATGGGGCCTGCCTGTGAGAAGCAGTGGGCCCCTTCAAATACATAGTGGATAGCTCATCCCTAGGAATTTTCATTAAAATTTGGAGACAGAGTAACGAATAAATAATATATAAACTCCTTATGTGAGGAAATGCTACTAATATTTGAAAAGTAAAAGATTTCCCCCTATTAACTCTTAAGTGCACCTAGCTTATTACATCATGAAAGGTACATTTAAAATATGTCAAATTGGCTTGAACTTTTCAGAGAATTTTGTCTTCCCCCCTAATTCTTCTTCCTTGGTCTGGAAGAACGATTTCTATGAATTTTCTCTTTTTTTGTATATATAATTCAGACAATTCTGACCCGTGTCTTCACTTCGGGCACTCTTATTTAACAGTGCCACACTGGAAGCACTAAATGCAGCTCAGATCTGTTCAGAGCTGACCTCCCAGCAACATAGTTGACACAGCTCCAGGTTTTTAAATTATTAAAATAAGTTCAAGTCTACATCCCTTGGGCCAGATATGTGGGTTGAGGCTTGACTGTAGCATCCTGCTTAGAGACCAATCAATGGACACTGGTTTTTAGACCTCTATTGTTCAGTAGTTAGCATCCAAGAGACTTTGCAGAGGCATGGGAAGATGAGGCTGGACAGATGGCAGAAGCAGAGGTTCTCTACGAAGACATGAGATTTAGTGTCTGTGAATGCTCTGGTTCCTAGGTCCAGCAAGTCACACCTGCCGGTGCCCTCATCCTTATGCCCATAACACACATGCAGTGAGAGGCCTCAAATATACACCTCCCTAGAAGTGCCTTCTAAGTCAGTTCTTTGGAAACCAGCAGGTCTGAAAAAGAGGCTGCATCAAGGCAAGCCTGGTTAGACCACTGTCCATGCCTCAGGATAGGACAGCCTGGCTTATTTGCAGATTTTTCTTCTAGAAATCAAATGACTGATAAGCATTGGATCCCTCTGCCATTTAATGGCAATGGTAGTCTTTGGTTAGCTGTAAAAATACTCCATTTCAGGTTAAAAATGCATCTTCTAATCCATCTCTGCAAGCTCCCTGTGTTTCTTGCCCTTTAGAAAATGAATTGTTCACTACAATTAGAGAATCACTTAACATCCTGACCTGGTAAGCTGCCACACACCTGGCAGTGGGGAGCATCGCTGTTTCCAGTGGCTCAGGAGACAATGAAAAGCCCCCATTTAAAAAATAACAAACATTTTTTAAAAGGCCTCCAATACTCTTATGGAGCCTGGATTTTCCCACTGCTCTACATGCTGTGACTTTGTTTAAGCATCCTGGCAGGAAATGTTTTCTTCTACATGGAAAGATAGACAGCAGCCAACCCTGATCTGGAAGACAGGGCCCCAGCTGGACACACATGGAACCCAGCCAGGGATGCGCTGGCCATTGTGTCCCTGCGGGAGAGATGGGCAGAATGGCCCTAGCGTCCTTTTTCCTGAGAAAGGAGAAAAAGGTGGGATTGACACTCACCCACCCACACTGGTGAGGGAGGAGAATTTGTGCTTCTGGAGCTTCTGAAGGAATTGTGTTTTGCAAGTACAGAAAACTGTCTGTTATCTTCAAGCCAGGTTTTCCAGGGCACATGGGTCATCAGTTGCTTTTTCAGTCAATTTGGCCGGGATGGACTAATGAGGCTCTAACACTGCTCAGGAGACCTCTGCCCTCTAGTTGGTTCTGGGCTTTGATCTCTTCCTACCTGCCCAGTCACAGAGGGAGGAATGACTCAAATGCCCAAAACCAAGAGGACGTTGCAGAAGTAAGACAAGCATGTGTATATTTTTAAGTGTTCTAACATAAGACCTGTTCTCCCTAGCCATTGATTTACCAGGCTTTCTGAAAGGTCTAATGGTTCACACGCAGAGAGAGAGAGAGAGTACTGAAAAAGCAACTCCTCTTCCTAGTCTTAATAATTTACTAAAATGGTCAACTTTTCATTATCTTTATTATAATAAACCTGATGCTTTCTTTTTAGAACTCCTTACTCGGACGTCTGTATATGTTGCACTGATAAGGTTAATATTTAATGTTTTAATTTATTTTGTGTGGTAAGTTAATTTTGATTTCTGTAATGTGTTCATGTGATTAGCAGTTATTTTCCTTAATATCTGAATTATACTTCAAGAGTAGTGAGCAATATAAGATGCAATTGTGTTTTTCAGTAATGTGCATTGTTATTCAGTTGTACTGTACCTTATTTGGAAGGATGAAGGAATGAATCTTTTTTTCCAAAGTCAAGACTGGAGTGTTTCTTTAATGAGAGTAGGATACTGCTCAAGAAAATGAAGACTTTTCTCTGCAAATGTGATTGGTGCAGAAAAATTAGATGATCTGTTACAAAATGTAGAAATCCTATAATTAACCATAGTTGATCCCTGTCTTCTTGAAGAATTCAAGTTCTCTGAAGCTCTTCCCAGTATATAAGTACTTAGTAGACTATGTGTCCAATAATGCTAATTGATGTGGTGGAAAATATATACAATCTCTGCCACTGCAGGAATTGAAATCTGGTCGAGAAGACAGACAGATATGCTGAGAATAATTCTGGACTATTTCTAGACAATACAAATATGCCATGAAATTATAAGGTAGAGAACATATGTTAACAGCGGTGGTTCTCAAAGCATGGTTCCAGACCTGCAGCATTGGTATAACCTGTGAACTTGTTAGGAATGCAATTCTTTGGGCTCCAGCCCAGACCTACTATATTGTGAGGGTGCTCCACACTCTCTTTGCCCTCTGGGTGATTCTAATACATACTCAAAATTTTTAAATATTTTTTAATTTTGTAGAGAGATGGGGTCTCCCTGTGTTTTCCAGGCTGGTTTCAAACTCCTGGGCTCAAGCGATCCTCCACCTTGGCCTCAGAGTTCTGGGATTATAGGCGTGGGCCACTGCGCTTGGCTGATGCTCAAATTTAAGAACTACTATGCTACGGCACTCAGTGAAAGGACAACTTAGTGTTGAGCTACAGTTTTATGGAAAAGCTTTGAAGAGGCTTTGCAGAAGAAGTGGAACACAATTTACCTCTTGGAGTTCAAATGTAATAGCCATCAGAAAGTGTAGCCTTGAATGAAGGGCTGCATTTATCTGAATCTTCTCTGCCTAGCCTAGTTGAAGGAAAAAAATAGATCTGTCCATCTCCCACCATACCCCCAACCACCCCCGGGCTCACCCACCCCTGTTCCCCACCACCCAGTCTCTAATTATAAGGAATTGTTCTAAAACAGTCAACCGGATCTTACAAGCCCATAGTAAAGCCTCTGCACTTTTTTTTTTTTTTTTTTTTGAGATGGTATCTTGGTATCTTGCTCCATCACCCAGGCGGGAGTGCAGTGGTGCGATCTCGGCTTGCTACAACTTCCACCTCCCGGGTTCAGGCAATTCTCCTGCCTCAGCCTCCGGAGTAGCTGGAACTACAAGTGCGTGCCACCACACCCAGCTAATTTTTGTATTTTTAGTAGAGACGGGGTTTCACCATGTTGCCCAGGATGGTCTCAATCTCTTGACCTTGTGATCTGTCTGCCTCAGCCTCCCAAAGTGCTGGGATTACAGGCGTGAGCCACCGCGCCCGGCCAGGCCTCTGTACTTCTAACCCATGGGTGGGATTCGCATGTGCAACATAGGAACCGCTCACAGAAAAGTGGAGAGTGGAATCGTTGCTGCATTGTATAAAATCCTGGGCCCCAAAGAAGGTTCTGCTCTTTGTAGAGAGGGACAAGCATGTGGAGCTTGCTATCCAGACCCCAGAGGGCTTAGGATCAGCCAAACTTGCAGAAAGATGGAAACACAAGCAATTCTTCCTCCCAAGCTCCCTGGCCTGGCATCTGGCCCTCAATAAACTCTTCCCCTACTTCTAGAAAAAGAGTGGGGAGACTTCCTACCCAAACCTAGTCTTCCTCTTCATGACCCCATTTAGTCTTCAGAGACATCTCCAGGCCTTCTTCCTAACCAGTAGGATTTTTCACTAGTCCCCATTTTTTTCTCCTCTTTCCCAATTTCTAAGCCATCTACCTGCCAAGGCTGCCTGCCTGCCAGAACCAAGGTCCGGTGACTGTCCCTTGTCCTGGTCAGGTGCACTGGGCTGTCTGGGGTGAGAAGGACCCATCCCAGGAAAAAGCACCCATCAACTTTGAATCAAGCCAGACCTTTCCTCATCCAGGTGACTTGCAGTTGACAATTTGAAAGCCATGTTCTGGATGCTTTGGGTCCAGGCTTTTTGGATCCTGTTGGCACAAACTTCAGACCCCTATTTTTCCTGGTTGCCTTGACTGATGCCTGGCTCTGTTTGGGGACATTTGAGTATAAAACCCTTGCCTTGCTTCCTCTCTAGCTCAGAGCTTCACTACCAGCACTTTTTTCCCCTGACTCCTGAAACTCCTCTTCCACAACTGCCTTCTGCAGGACTTGCTACTTCCAGCAGGGTCTGAGGTTTCTGTCACAGCCTTTCACCTCCAGAAGTCAAGAGTGAATTGCTTGCAGTCACAGAAGCTGTGTCTAGCGATGCCTGTTTCATAGGGTGGTGTCTGTCACCCAAGATCAATAAGGAATCTGAATATATGGGAATGGACCTTAGGCATCATTTTAAAAATCTCTCCAGGTGATTCTAATCCATACCCTACTCCCCTTTCGAATACACCAGGCCCCAGGGGGCAGGTGGCATGGGAGAAGTGATGCCTGGAGCTAGGAGTACCTGGTGCTCACCCAGTGCACCCAACCCTTGCCCATCCTCAAGGAGATTCCTTAATATCCAGCAGATGTTCACCTCTGGGGAGACAGAGGCTTGGGCCTCCTCTCAAATGGGATGGCCTAAGGCAGAGAAGTGAGAAATCTCCTGTGGGTACTCCTGTAAGCAGTGCCTTGTGGCTGGTGCTTGAGGTCATAGGTCAGGCACAAGTGGGCAGTGGTTTTTTTTTTTTTTTCAAGTCAGGGTCTCACTCTGTCACCCAGGCTGGAGCACAGTGGCATGATCTCAGCTCACTGCAACCTCTGCCTCCCAGGTTCAAGCAAATCTCCTGCCTCAGCCCCCCCAGTAGCTGGGATTACAGGCACCAGCCACCACGCCTGGCTAACTTTTGTATTTTTAGTAGAGATGGGGTTTCATCATGTTGGCCTGGCTGGTCTCTAACTCCTGACCTCAAGTGAACCACTCGCCCTGGCCTCCCAAGGCAGTGGCTTTTTAGGAGGCAAGTTTTACACTTGGGAAGAAAAGAAAGTTGGGCATTTATGCTGAAAGGGAAAGAGAGAAAGTAGGAAGGGGAGACCACTGTCCAGGACCATCTGCTCCAATGGAAGCCTCAGGCTTGTGCATCTGCACAGGTGCCTGGGACCCAGAATCCATAAGGACCTCCATCCCAAGACCTGCAGGGGAAGGCCTGTGGGAGGTAGGTGAAGTTGAGTGCTGGGCAAGAGGACATCTCCACCAACCTGGGGCTGGGCGTTCAGCTGCTCATCCTGTGCATTGCAGGAAGGGATTCTGGACATGTGACATCCCAGGAGACCTGGGCTGTGAGGAGCCAGCATCACTTAAACCATGTCCTACCAGATCAGAGCAAACAGCCACACGCCTCCACTGCAGCATGACTCTCCCACCAGCCCTTGTGAAAGGAGCCCCCTAACCAGAGTGCAGAGGTCCAGAGCCCCTGTGGTGGGAGGAGGCTTGGAGGCAAAGGCCCAGAGTTTCACTACAGCCTGCTTCTTGCTGACAGTGTCACCCTGGGATGTTACTGTTTCCTTCTGAGCCTCCTGTGCCTGTCTGTTTAATTTCCACTGATATAGCCCAGGGTTGTGAAATAAATCTCATAAGCACAGCCTGATTCTTGGAATAAAAAAAATCTGGTGTGATCCTAAATGCTATCAATATATTGTCCAGCTCGAGGGAGGTCCCCCTCCCCATGTCCCCCACTGACCTTCGAGGTAAAAGAAGCTGGGAGGTGGGAGGTGCTCATGAGAAATATTTTCATAGATCCAGGATCAAATGGGACCAAACCCAGGGGGTGATGATCTCAGGACATCACCTTTACAAGTGGTTAATGACCCAGAGGAGTGAGGACAACTGTCTTCAGACATAAGGAGGTTTGGTCTGACCACAAGGGGCAAGGCCAGGAGACAGTTTAATTTTGTTTCAGTAGAAGCTTCTGTTTCATTGTCAGAGCTGCCTGCTGGCTCTGGCTGCCCTCCAGGCAAATGTGCTTCCTAACTCCAAAGTAATCACACAGAAGTGGGAAACAACCAGGGCCCAGAGGGTCTCCTGGTGAACTAGAGCATGAGCCAGAACACCTGGGGCATCTGACCATGGTCTCCTACCTATGAGTCCATGGGTTACCCCTATTTAGCTCCAAGACTCCACCTCTGACTGCACCCTTCTGGAATAATCTTTGCGAGCCCAGACTTGAGCCTCTGTCCTCCCAAGGCTTCCCAGTGATGGAGGGGGATCTCAGGCCCTGCTCAATCCCCTTACCTCCCATCTCCTAACATCAGAGCCATCCTAAGGATGGTCCCCACACAGGGACCACATCCCCAGTGACTCTCATCAGGAGAGGGCTTTCTCTGGCACTTTCCACTCCTTAGGTGCCTACGTGTGCCGGTCATTTGCCATTCCCAGTTCCATTCTCCCCATTTCTACCCTGTGCCCAGAAGCTGACCCCTGTGGGCTGCCTCCCTAGGGCTCTCTTGTCCTCTCACTTCCAGTTCAGCCAGTGGGAGGCACTGGCAGGAGATCCGAGTGGGAGTAGGAGGAGAGACATGGGGGTTTGTCATCCTCGCTCCCTCCCTGCTCCAATGCTGCATCCCTAGCAGCAACTGTGTCCTCAAGGCTAGGCTCCCTGGGCCCCTACTCCCAGCCCCGCTCCCACCGGGCTTCGGGACACCACGTCCTCCACTTGCCCCTTCAGTACTGGGGTGGTAATGCCTTCCCACAGTTGCCAGTAGAACTCTGCCAATCTTTCCCCTCCTCTCTCTTTAGTATCCAATGATGCTTACCCAGAGATTGAAAAGTCCAACACCTCCTGGAGTGAAGTGGGTCACCTGAATTAGTGCAGCTGCTTGATGAAAGCATGAATGACCACGAGTGAGTCTGAATCCAGGGTTACGGTGGACATGGTGATGTCCTTTTCATAAAAATATCTCCATTCCTAAGTGTGGTTCCAGTTTAGAAACCACTCTGTGGCCCCAGCACAATCTGTCAGCAGGCCACCATTTGTTAGCAGCCGCCACTCTCAAGCTGTCTGCTTGTCTCTGGCTCTGCCAGGCCCCTCACGCCTCTCTACCTTCGTAGTTCCCTTTGCTGGGAAAGACTTTTTCTACATCTTTGCCTGAGCAAACTTCTGTTCCTTCAAGAACAAGCTCACACACATCTCACTTTCTTCTGGAGCCTTTCCGGAGCATGAAAAGATAATGCCCCCACCCCAGGGCCCCTTGCATACTTGCGTTTGAATACTCATGTCACAGTGCTGGACTTTTGGTTCCTTCTCCGTGAGCTGTCTTGCGCCTCTGGCCATTCGATACCCCAGGTCTTGAATCTTCAAGGTAAGGAATCTCTGTGCATCTTTGTAGCCCGGGCATTTAGCACAATGCCTGAGGCATGGTAGGTAACATGGTAACATTCTGTGGAAAAAAAATCGTCAGAGATATGAGGCTTTGGGTGGACCACTGTATGTCTCTGGAGGCAAGAGAGCAATGTCGTATGGGATCCCTGGGTCTTGTGGGGCTGCATTATTGGTATATTGTGTTGGCTGCTATAATCAGACCCCTTGAAGGTCAAATAGGTCTTTGCGAACCTTCCTGGTTCCCTATGTACCATGAGGAACTTTGCTTCTAGGCAAAAATACATTGTATGTTCTGACCCATGACTGACCAAGAATTCTGTCACAGCCTAGGTGGATTTGACATAAATTTTTAATCACATCCATTCTACCCTCTGCGTTAGTCTCACACAGAAGAGTTAACTCTTTGGAGAATGGTCATGATTTCATAGCTCTTTTTATTTGCTGACTGACAGTCTACACCCCAGCAACCTTCCAACAGGAAGAAGCCTGGCCTGAGCCCTGAGCTCAGACTGGAGAGGAGGAAGTTGCACAGGAAGACAAAGGAGAGGAGAAAGATGGGAGGGGGTTTCTCAGAAAGCTTTCGTCTTTGAGATTTCCTTCTTGTGGTTGGTTTCTTCGAAGTCTAATCTGCTCCCTTGAGAGGCCTCTGATTCAAACAGGCAATGATGTGAATATAATCTCTATCAGCCGAAACAGAACATCTACTTAGTGTTAGGAATAAGCAGAACAATGAGTCTAAGAGTGACCCAGCAACTGCTTTGCTACAAAATTCTGTCCCTCCTCTATAATACAAAATTTTTAAATCTGGTTTCTCACAAAGGCAGGGCCTCAGATAATAATTTGGGGACAGATCTTTTATTTTAGAGGCAATTTCAGGAAGCAGGAGTGAGAGACTAAGAAGAGTGAGACAGAGAATGAGGAAAAGCCAGCAATAGGAAATTAGCAGTGAGCTGACTACCAATATGTAAAACTGGGGCTCAATCCTACTGGACACCCACTAAGGAGATATGTAGAATGCCACCTCTGAATTGAGCCTCTGCAGATCAGAAGGCTGGGCATTAACTATTGACTTCCATCACCCAATGCACCCAATGGTGAGAGTTGCCATAGAGTCATTAATCCTCCACCCCCAACACACACACACACACACGCACATGCACACACGGCACAGATCTTAGGGACCTGATATGTGACACTGATACTGAGTACAGGAAGCTTTTCCAAAGCTGCAACTGAAATTAGGTGGTCTGAGGGCGTATGATGTGGCAAAAATAGCATCTGCTACAATTATTAATTTTTAACAATAAAATTGTAATAATCTGTTTTTTCATGAAATTTGGATTATTTTCTCATAACCAAAAGTTCTTTTGAATATGCAGATATTCTGATTTTGTAGAATACTGATTCAAGCAATGGCCATTGGGCATTCTGCCAAATGTGGATTCCGTGTGCCTCTAACACCTTCCAAGATGTTGGCCAGAGACCCCCGCTTCTTCCAGGATACCCTGTCCCTTTGTTCCAGACCCAGTTACTGGACAGTGGCAGGCCCTGCGGACCCTGAGGGGTCAACACATTGGTCACACAAGTCATAGGTCTCTAGTTAGTCCATAAATTCCTTTGAAGGAGAAAGTCTGTGACAGAAAAAATGGGGCTGAAGGAATGGGGCCATCAGTGGTGGGCCATGAGCAATCAGGTGGCTAAGCTGAGGAAGCCATTTTGCAAAAGGAAGCAATGAGGCAGATTCACAGAGAAAAAGAAAGAGCACGTCTAGTAGGAAGAGAGAAAGCCACACCCATTCCCAAGCACTTTTCCATTCTTGTTCTTGTGATACCTGGCTCACAGCAACCTCTGCTCTATTGAGCCCTGAGCCTTTACAAGAATCCTCTTTTCAGTCCAGCGCAGTGGCTCATGCCTGTAATCCCAGCACTTTGGGAGGCCAAGGAAGGCAGACCACTTGAGGTCAGGATTTCAAGAACAGCCTGGCCAATGTAGTGAAACCCCATCTCTACTAAAAATATAAACCTTAGCCAGGCATGGTGGCGCATACCTGTAATCCAGGCTACTCGGGAGTCTGAGGCATGAGAATTGCCTGAACCCGGGAGGTGGAGGTTGCAATGAGTTCAAGACCATGCCACTGAACTCCAGCCTGGGTGACAGAGCAAGACTACATCTCAAAAAACAAACAAAAAAATCCTCTTTTCACCTGAGCCAGCTTGAATGCATTGTTATTTCCTAAAACCAAAAGAGTCTGGACTAGAACAAATGCCTCTTCAGTATCTCTTAAGGTAATCATATGGGTTCCCCACTATTATTTACAAGGCAACACTTTATATCAATATTAAATTATATCAAAATTAAATTGTATTAACATTAAACCTTGCTTTTTAGGAAAATTCTTTCTCACATCCCACCTGAGCCCTTCTATGACTGGCTTCTTTTCCTTTAGGTCTCAGTTAAATGTCGCCTCAAGAGACTCCTACATGTAAGTCCACTCCCCCTACCCTGACTACCTCTTCCACTCTAGTTATTCTCCATCCAGTATTATGTTCATTTCCTTCATAGAACTTATCATAATTTATATTATATTTTTTACTAGGTTAATATCTGTCTCTTCCACTAGATAGTAAGCTCCAGGAGGGTAGGAATTATATCTGTCTTCTTCACCACTAAATATTTGACATCAAGCTCAATACTTGACACATAGTAGATGACCAAATTGGATGGATGGATGGATGGACGGATGGATGGATGGATGGACATCTAAATTCCTGGATAAATTGGATGGATAAATTTACCAAATAGTTTATCATTCTTTAGAAATATTGTAGGATTCTACTCACTAGTATTTTCTTAAGCACTTTTGCACCTAAATTCTATATCCATTGAAAATATCCTAAATTAATACAGAATAAAGACATTTTGCAGCCAAACAAAAGGGGAAATAATTCAGCAGAAAAAACCACACACCACAAGTTATACTAAATGCTACTCTTCGGGCAGGAACATGATCTCACATGGGATGACAAAGGAATAAACAGTGTCAGAAAGAATAACCATAAATGGGCTGGGTGCAGTGGCACACGCCTGTAATGCCAGCACTTTGGGAGGCCAAGGCAGGTGGATCACCTGAAGTCAGGAGTTGAAGACCAGTCTGACTGTTACGGTGAAATTCCATCTCTACTAAAAATACAAAAATTAGCTGGGCCTGGTGGCCAGCACCTGT
This sequence comes from Piliocolobus tephrosceles, assembly GCF_002776525.5. Classification (NCBI taxonomy): domain Eukaryota; kingdom Metazoa; phylum Chordata; class Mammalia; order Primates; family Cercopithecidae; genus Piliocolobus; species Piliocolobus tephrosceles. The sequence continues at coordinate 71,112,840 of NC_045448.1, read as the reverse complement.
AGTTCCAGCTACTCGGGAGGCTGAAACAGGAGAATTGCTTGCACCTGGGAGGCAGAGGTTACAGTGAGCCAAGATCACACCACTGGACTCCAGCCTGGGCAACAGAGCGAGACTCCATCTCCAAAAAAAAAAAAAAAAAGAGTAACCACAAATGAATATAAAGCAAGAAAAACAATGATGTCTTGTGGGTATAAAAATGTTTAAAGAACCAAAATGCCCAACAGCAATAACATATATACTAGGGAAGGGGCACGGGCAAATAGAGGTAAAGTGTTCAAAGACCTCTTCCATTGCTTAGAAAGTGATAAGTCTATTAATTTTTATTAGACCTTAATAACTCAAGAATGCATGTTGTAATCTCTAAAGTAACCATTAAAATAAAAGTAAAATAATGTATAACCAATAATCTAAAAGGAGGGGGGAAAGGGAAAATAAAAAGAACTTAACTGAACCAAAATAAAGCACAAAAGAAGAGAAAAAGGAACATTTAAAAAATGGGACAAATGAGAGATTTTGACCCAACTAAATTGGTAACTATATTAAATGTAAATACACTAAACATTCCAATTAAAATTCAAACACTGGGTTTATAAATAAAACCTAACTATGTACTGCTTGTAAGAAATGCACCTGAAAAATATGGACCCAGAAAAATTAAAGGTAAAAAGGTAGAAAAAATAGACTATAAAAATGCCAAGTAAAAGAAATCTAGTGTAGCTATACTCACATAAGATAGACTTTACGACATTTCATGATGATAAAAGGTTAAATTCACCAGGAAGATATAAAAATATATAAAAATCTGTATGTGTGTACCTAATAGCATAAGGAATTCAAAAAATATAAAGCAGAAATGAACAGAGTTTGGAGTCTCCCTAACAGGTAAAGTACTGTTTAGAAAGCAGAAAAACACATATACCCATGGACGTTTAATTTCCAGGGACAAAATTGGAAGGAAGATAAGGGGAACCAACTTCTTGGGCACACCCTGAAAGTAGACAGAAGTGTACTATGCTCAGAGAAAGTATTAGTATTTACAATAAGTGAATGGAGCTTCCATGGCTTTTCTTCTAGCCTTTGAAGCAAAAGAACATGTTAAAGACCCTATGACAAATCTAATCCAGATATTTTCCCAGCCCTCTTCCCAAATGCAGCCTGAAATCTCCCTGTTTCCTTCTTGATAATCTGTGTGAGAAAGTCAGGAATACCAAATAACTTCTCTGTGAAGCCCCCAAAGCCAGTAGTCTCCTGACCACTCCTCTGCCATTGATCTTCACTGCACTGTAGCTTAGCGGTCAGAGCACAGCTTAGAAGTCAGTCTGTCTAGGCTCAAATCTCAGCTCTGTCACTTGTTAGCTGTGTGAACTTGGGCAAGTTATTTAATGTCTGTGCACCTCAGTTTTATCCACTGTAAAATGAGGATACCTTAAAGAATGGTGGTGGAGATTAAACGTGCACATTTTGTAAAGCTTAGAACACTATCTAGCACAGAGAGTTGTCTATCATTTTTTATCCCCTTCATCTTTTACATTTTGATCTAATGTTGTCTTCAGCTGGATCAGAAATACATTCCAAACATTCTGCAACCTTCTTCCACCCACCTAAGGATCTATGAATATACAGTAAAGACCTCTCAGCTGAATATGACTGGCTGCTCTATATGCGGCTTAATTATGGCCACATCCAAGCCTTATTCCCTCAGTATATATTCATATGGATACCAGGTTATTTCCATTCTGGGAAAGAAATTACAAATGATGTAACTCTGGCAAAGGGATATTAAACCCCCGATTTCAATGCTGTGGTTTTTGAGTTGAGTTTTGAGAGGTCATAAACACCCTCAAAAGCATTTAATCTGTAACTGATATGTTTCCCTGAATGACTATCTCAGATATTGACATAGGATAAAAGGCATATCTCAAACTTTGGATGCAACCTTTTTTCACAAAACCATGCACATTGAAACAGAGAAAACTCTAAAGATGACCCACCAAAGTGTACAATTTACATTCTCTAAAGACAATATGCTGAAACTAGAAGTTAATAATACGAATTTGGCTAGCTGCAACAATAACAATAGCAACTTAATGTTTTTATTAAGCAAAGACATAAATAATTTTGACCAGGAGAGATATGTGGTACATGTCCACCCTCACCACTGCTATTCAACATTGTACTGGAGGTTCTAACCAGTGCAATTAAGAAAGAAAAAATAAATAAAAAGAATCCATATTAGAAAGGATCTTTATTCATATAATAGATTATAGATCTTATATATAGGAAACCCTAAAGAATCTACCTAAATATATATATCAGAACTAATAAATGAGTTCAGCAAGGTTACAGGATACAAGTTTAATACTTTTAAAAAATCATATTTCTAGGCCAGGTGCGGTGGCTCAAGCCTGTAATCCCAGCACTTTGGGAGGCCGAGACGGGCGGATCACGAGGTCAGGAGATCGAGACCATCCTGGCTAACACAGTGAAACCCCGTCTCTATTAAAAACTACAAAAAACTAGCCGGGTGAGGTGGCGACGCCTGTAGTCCCAGCTACCCGGGAGGCTGAGGCAGGAGAATGGCGTGAACCCGGGAGGTGGAGCTTGCAGTGAGCTGAGATCCGGCCACAACACTCCAGCCTGGGTGACAGAGCGAGACTCCGTCTCAAAAAAATAAAAATAAAAATAAAATTATATTTCTATATACTTGCAATGAACAACCCACACATAAAATTAAGAAAACAATTCACAACAGCAGCAAATAAAATACTTAGAAATAAACTTAACAAAAGAAGTGCAAAACTTATCCTCAGAAAACTACAAAAAAACTTTTGCAAAACACTAAGGAATATCTAAATGAATGAAAAAATACTCCGTGTTCATGGATTGGAAGACTTAACATTGTTAAGATGGCAATACTCCCCAAATTGATCTACAAACTCAGGCAATCCCTATCTGAATCTCAGCTGACTTCTTTGCGGAAACTAACAAGCTGATTCTAAAATTCATAAGGAATTGCCAGGAATCCAGAATAGCCAAATATTAAAAAAAGAAAAAGTAGGAGGACTCACAGTTCCTGACTTCAAAACTACAATAAAACAATGAGAATCAAAGCAGTGTGAAATTGGTGCAAGAACAGACAAAATGGACCTAAAAAATAGATCAATGGAATAGAATAGAATGTCTGGAAATAAAACCATACCTCTGTGGCTAACCAATCTTTGACAAAGGTACCAAGACAAGCCAATGGGGAAGGAACATTCTTTCCCAACAAATGGTGCTGAGACAACTAGATAATAACATGTAAAAGAATGAAGTTAGACCCCTGTCTCAAATCATAGACAACTCAAAATAGATAATATACCTAAATATAAAAGGTAAAAATATAAAAATCTTAGAAGGAAACAGGCATAAATCTTCATGACATTGAGTTAAGCAATGGTTCTTAAATACAACACCAAAGAAAAATAGATAAGTTGAATTTCATTGAAATTATTTTGTGCTCCAAGGAATACCATCAAGAAAGTGAAAAGACAATCTACAGAATGGGAGAAAATATTTTCAAATTATGTATCCAAGACATAAGTATCTAAAATAAATAAAGAATTCATAACTTAACAATAAAAAGGTAAATAACCCAATTTAAAAATGGACAAAGGATTTGAATAAACATCCGTCCAAAGATACGAATAGTCAGCAAGCATGTTCAGCATCATTAGTTAACAGGGAAAAGCAAATCAAAACCACAATGAGATACCACTTTACACCCACTAGGGTGGCTAGAATCAAAAAGTCAGATAATAGCAAATATTGACAAGGATGTGGAGGAATATTAGAATCCTCATTCATTGCCGGTGGGAATGTCAAATGATGCCACCACTTTGGAAATAGTTTAGTGGTTTCTCAAATGATTAAACATAGAGTTACCATATGACTCAGAAATTCTACTCCTGGGTATATATATACACACATACGAAAAAAGAAAATATATGTCTACACAAAAACTTGCACATAAATGTTCACAGGAGCATTATTTATAATAGCTAAAAAATAGAAACAATCCACATGTCTATCAATTGAATGGATTTTTTAAATGTGGCACAGACTGTGCAATATTATTTGGCCAAAAAAATGAAATACTGTTACGTTCTACAATGTGGATGAATCTGGAAAACATTACACTATGTGAAAGAAGCCAATCACATGTTGTATGACTATTTACATGAGTTATCTAAAATAGGCAAATCCATAGATTATTTGTTGCTAGGAGCTGGGGGAGAAGGAGAGCAGGAATCTGCTAATGAGTAGAGTTTCTTTTGAGGATGTTGAACATGTTCTAAAATTAAGTAGTAGTGATGGTTATGCAACCTTTTGAGTTAACTAAAAACTGCTGAATGTATACTTAAAGAATTGTATATTTAAAGAATTGCATAAAGAATGAATTTTTTGGTATGTAAAATGTATCTCAATAAAACTATTCCTAACACACAAAAAAAAGACAACTATAGATCCCACTATGGAAAAAAGGAAAAATAATCAGTTAAATGAAAATGAAACTATCACTGAACTGAAGAAATGGACTGCAATTTTCATTGTTTTTGTCTCAACCCGGGTATGTATTTGCTGGAAATGCAGTTGTTCAGCATGATGAAGACAGGATTCAAAATATACAGGACAAAGTAGGAAATCATTAGGCGATTGTGATTTTTTTCTTATCACTGATGAGACCATTGATATAAATAATATCATGCAGCTACTATACTTATTCATGGAACCCAATATGTGTTGTTGGTTTTGGTTTTTTGGTTTTTTTAACATGAGCAAAGAACTTTTGTACATGTGCCCATGTCAGACACAACATTAGGGAATAAATTATTTTGCATAGAGAACATTCTTGAGAAGTTAAATGTAGACAGGTCAAAATTAGTCAATATAAATATAAACAGTGCTGCTGCGATGTTGGTGCTAACATGGGACCTCTTATGAAACTTTTCCATGGTGGCATCATCCAGCAAGAAAATAGGATTTAAATTCATTGTGTCATTCACCAGGAATCTCTTTGTCGGTAAAACATTAAAAAGATAATGCATGATGACTGTAGTAATTAACTCTGTACACAAGATTCCCACTCAGGCTTGACCCAGACAGTTCAATGCACAATGAATTGTCTACACGGTATGGCAATCTGCTGCACTGCACAGAGGTTATTTGGCTAACTAGTGTCCTCATACAAAAGAAATTTTTCAACTATGGATAGGAAAATTGCATCATTCATGTTGTCTGAAGAAAAGTCCCCACCTCAGCTCACCAAATAAAATTGGATCGATTCTTGGTACTCTTCTTTGTCAAGACAACACCTCCAAAATCCCTTTGAAGGGCATTCACACATAGTTCCTCAAACATATGATTTCATTTGTTCATTCTAGAGAAATTGTGTCTTTGGGAAACTTATTTGGCAAGAAGTAACCTGGTTGACTTTCCTGCACAGTTTTCTAGTAATGAAAGTGATGCTCTGAAGTTTATTCTTAAATTGAGGAGGTGAAGACTGAATTCTATAAATGGGTCCCTGTTATTAAAGTTATGAAAATGAATTAATGTTGCTCATTTGTCTTTCCCAATTAATATATTAATGATGTGGATGAAGAACTATGAAGAGTTTTTAAAATCCAGTACTGAAAACTAAATAAAAAGACATGGGTGTACCAGAATCCTGTAAATGTTCCTGTGATGGTTACCGTAATTATATATATTTGTAAAAACACTGTGAAAACACTATACCTGTTTAGAAGTGCCACACTTTTAATTAGACATTTTTTATTTGAAAACTAAGCATTGCCTCCAAGTAAAGGATTCAAGGTTGAATTCCGCCTTTACGTCATTAAAAAGGAAAACAAGACCTGTCTTTGAATTGTCAGTACAAACAGAAATAATATTGGAATCCATGTTCTACAAAGGAGTAATAAAAAATTATGAGAAAGCAAAAACATATTATTGTACAATTTTTCTTTTACTCAACTCCATATTGAAAATATAATCAACAATATCATGCATATTTATATCATATTGGATGCTTCTCTTAATAGTCTAATAAAAATAAAGTTTTACAATACTTAGAACAGCTTATTTTTCCTACCAGGCTTGTTTCACTCAGTTACGTTACCTCCCTCACCCCTGCAGGCATTTTGACCCTTTTTTCTATGCTGGTGGAGACATATACAAACATCTATACACATATAAAGATTTTTCCAGCCGGGTGCAGTGGCTCACACCTGTAATCCCAGCCCTTTGGGAGGCCGAGGCAGGTGGATCACCTGAGGTCGGGATTTCAAGACCAGCCTGGCCAACGTGGTGAAACCCTGTCTCTACTAAAAACACAAAATTAGCCGGGGACATGGTGGCACATGCCTGTAGTCCCAGTTACTCTGGAGGCTGAGGCAGGAGAATCGCTTGAACCCGGGAGGCAGAGGTTGCAGTGAGCCGAAATCGCACCATTGCACTCCAGCCTGTGCAATGAGTGAGACTCTGTCTAAACTAAAACAAAACGAAACCAAAAAAAAAGATTTTTCCACAAATAAGGGATTAACTATAAGTGTTAACTACTCAGATTTCTGTTTTTTTGACATAATAATACATCATGAGCATCCTTCCAGATCAATAGACATCAGTCTAAATCATTCTTTTTAATAACTATATAATGTTTTATTGTATGAATATATGACATTTTATTTCACCATATGGCTATTTGTTTTGAGTTCTTTGATTCCAAAATCAACATTATACATAAATTGTACATAAATGTTTACATACTTGTACTTTCATTTCTTAGGACACCCAGGCCCTTATATTTTTTCTGCTCTGTTATACTAGCATGTTGTTCTCATGCTTGTTTCCTCATGGTTACATGGCTGCTGCAGCTGCAGGCATCAATCGTGTTCAAATTCAAGGTAAAGTTGAAAAGTAGCAACAGCCTCATTTTTACCTTATATCAGCAAAGCAAAGGCCTTCCTAGAGATCCTGCAACAGCAATCTTTCCCTTACATTTCTCTCTCTCTTTTTTTTTTTTTTTTTTTTTTTTTTTGACACAAGGTCTCTCTCTGTCATCCAGGCTCAAGTGTAGTGATGATCTCAGCTGACTCAGCAGACTGCAGGCTTGACCTCCCAAGCTCAAGTGATCCTCCCACTTCAGCCTCCCCAGGAGCTGGGACTACAGGCACACACCACCACATCTGGCTAATTTTGTATTTTTTAGAGACAGGGTTTTGCCATGTTGTCCAGGCCAGTCTCAAACTCCTGAGCTCAAGCAATCCACCACCTCAGCCTCCCAAACTGCCAGGATTACACATGTGAGCCACCATGCCCAGCCCCTTACATTTCATTGACCAGAACTAACTGGGTTATATGACCACTGATAGTTGCAAGGGGGCCCGGAAAATTTAGTAACTGGAAATTGTCAAGTTGGCTTAAATCAACTGTGGTAATTCACATTTCTACCACAGAGATAGTAGCCATTTTTTGAATCCTTGTCTACCCTAGATATAATAAATCTTCTTTATTTTTACTGGTCTGATATGTTAAAAGTATATCAAAGTTGTTTTAATTTGTATTTCCCTGACAATTAATGAGGTTGAGAATCTTATAATATAATAATTAGCCATTTGGATTTCCTCTTCTCTGAATTGCTGCTATTCATATTCTTTATTTATTTTTAATTGGCTTATTTTTCTTTTCCTTATAACTTGTAGAATCTTTTTGTGTGATATTAACTATTCATCTGTCATTTGTATTCCCAATCTTGTTGTCATAGATACATATAAATAATTTTTTAATTTTTTGGGTATATAGTAGGTGTATATATTTATGGGATACTTGGGATGTTTTGAAACAGACATGCAATGCATAATAATCACATCATGGAAAACGGGGTATCCATCCCCTCAAGCATTTATCCTTTGTGTTACAAACAATCCAATTATACTCTTTTAGTTATTTTTAAATGTACAATTATTATTGACTATTGTCACCTTGTTGTGCTAGCAAATGCTAGGGTTTTTTTGTTTGTTTTTGTTTTTTTTTTTTTTGAGATGGATTCTCACTCTGTCGCCCGGGCTAGAGTGCAGTGCCGGGATCTCAGCTCACTGCAAGCTCCTGCCTCCTGGGTTTACGCCATTCTCCTGCCTCAGCCTCCCAAGTAGCTGGGACTACAGGCGCCAGCCACCTCGCCTGGCTAGCTTTTTGTATTTTTTAGTAGAGACGGGGTTTCACCGTGTTAGCCAGGATGGTCTCGAACTCCTGACCTCGTGATCCGCCCATCTCGACCTCCCAAAGTGCTGGGATTACAGGCTTGAGCCACTGCCCCCGGCCGCAAATGCTAGGTTTTATTCATTCTTTCTAATGCCAATCTTGCTGTCTTTTGACTTCATTTATGGAATTTTTTGTTATATATGTAGTCAATTTTGTCTATTTTTTTAATCAGTTCTGGGTTTCTTGTCTTGCTTAAGAAAATATTCTCCTCGTCCCCTAACAAATTAAAAATTATTCCAGAGCTCATAAAGCTACTCATTTCAAATCTGAAGCAAATATGACTAGGTGTCTAAACATTGGGAGGGGGGAACTATATAGTTCAATCTCATTGATAAATGGAGATTTTTAAAATCCTAAATAAAATTTCAGGTTTTTAATTTGAAGTGTATTATAGAAAAGGCATTACAACCAACAGGGCTTATCCCAGAACTACAAGGATGAGGGGCAGATAAAAAACACATCACAGATATAACAAGTCATGGTCACATGCATAGGCTGTGATTAAGTCCTCACTCTACCACCATGGACCTTGGGAAGGTTACTTAACTTCTCTGGGCCCGTTTCCTCATGGTGAAATAAGGGTATTAATCATATGTAATGCAAAGAGGTTTTGTGAGACTTACATGAGTTAATGCTCTCAGCCCAAAGACCGGCACATAGCAAATGCTCAATAAATAGCTATTGCATTAACTGTTATTAACAATACAAACCACCTGAATTATTCGTCTGTTTGCTTTGTTGGTTTCAACCTCATTGATAACCTGGGAATCATGTTACGTATACACAAAGCAAGATCTCACTCAACACAGGTGTGTTGTGAATGATCTTTGAAGCCGGTTCCCACTACCATGTCGAGTGTCTGTTAAGGGAATACAGTAGAGACGAGGGGAGCCAAATGTTTGCAGGGGAGCTGGGCCAGCCAGGTTTCATCATGCCAGCTGCCTGAGAAACACATTCAGATCTGTGCCCAGCAACTCGGCAGTCATTGCACAAGGCACACGAATACACCCTCAGGGAGACGCACCTAGTCACAAAGCAGGTATAGTGTGTCTGCCAGGGTCCCCCACCCCCAAACCAAAGGGCAGTGAGAGGTGACAGACACAAAAATGGGGCTCAGAAGGCAGTATGACAACCTTATTCCTGAGGGACTCCAGCAGGCCCTCCTCACACCCCTTCCTGCTGGACCCTATTGCAGGCAGCTAGAAGGCTTCAGGAGTGCCGACCAATGAGCCATTGGAAATTGCTGCTCAGCTGGCATTTTGAGCCAACCATACAGGTTGGACTTGCATTTGCCTGGATCCATCTTCCATGCCTAACTGGGCCACCTGAGAGTGAAATTAGCAGCAGGAGAGTGAAGAAGCTTCCTACTCACTCCCAGACCCTGTAAGACTCCCCAGAGCTTGCATGGCTTACACCTAGGAAGGGTTCAACACATTTAATTACGCGTTACTAAGAGGAATCAGACTAAGGGCAAGGCTGGACTGATGGCTTAAGTTCCACTTAAAGATCTGCATTCTTGGTTTGGCCTTGTTCTTCTCCCTAGATTTTTCTCTCCGCTGGGTTTATATTTTCTTATCACCCCCTACCCCACCCTCAGAATGGAATACAGGCATTTTACCACAGGTGATATTTCACCTTAACATACATGCATCAAGCAGAACAACCAGCCAAGATTCAAGAAGGAGTATTCCAACAGAATTAGAATATTTAGAGTTACATGAGACGTGGTTCTTGTATTGGACTTAGATATCACCATTCAAAAGTAAGTTTTCAGGGAGCCTTTTAATGATGAGAAGAAAATGTTCACAATCTAACATCAGGAGAGGAAAAAAAAACTATATGGGAAAATATTTAAAAACAGTGCTTTTTCTGTATAGCAGGATTGGGAATGGCTTTCATTTTCTTCGTGTTTTTTCTGTTTTTTTTTTTTTTTTTTTTTTTGAGACAGAGTCTCACTCCATCACCCAGGCTGGACTGCATGGTGTGATCTCAGCTCACTGCAACCTCCGCCTCCCGGGTTCAAGCAATTCTCCTGCCTCCACCTCCCAAGTAGCTGGAATTACAGGCACCCGCCACCACACCTGGCTAATATTTATAGTTTTTAGTAGAGACGGAGTTTCCCCATTTTGGCCAGGCTGGTCTCGAGCTCCTGACCTCAAGTGATCTGCCCGTCTCAGCCTCCCAAAGTGCTGGAATTACAGGCGGGAGCCACCGTGCCCGGCCTTTTTCTGCATTTTCCTTAAAGTGTGCTCATTAATGTCATTATCCTGTTTGTCACCCAGACCAGAATTCCATACCTGTCCATCAAAAGCCAGCTCCCATCTCTATCTCCTTGTATTTTCATCTACCCACTCTGCACCTCTAAGCCCAAATGCCTCTGTCCCTGGATTCTGCTTCCAGATGTGTATCCCAATCACCAGTACATGCTCAGCAAGCAAAGGGATTTATCAAAAAAATATTTTTAATCAGACTTCAAGCTTTTCATGAAAAATCAGAAGACCTGTCATAGTGCTCCAGGAATCCCACATGGCAACTAACAGTCTACACAACCATACCTTTTAGAGGGGCCATTCTTTTTTCTGTCTCCCAGCAGTCATTCCCTTTAAGATTTTGTTGCCTAAGCTAATCACTGCAAGGAGAATAGCCTTAATTTGTTTGACTCAATCAGGATTGACCCCCTCTGGCTGGAGTTGTAAGCTACTTCCCCGAGCATATGAAAGGGTGAACAATATCATCACTGAGCAAGACAGTGGGGAATGACAGCTGGATGGCTGACTCGCAGCATTTTCCATATTACCTATACACACTTCAAGGCCCACCTTAAGTTCATTTTCCTTTGGAACTCCACCTTGGATTCCTTCAATTCCTTTCAACCAAGAGGGCCGACTTCCTGGGTATCTTCTTTATAATTAATAGCCCACAGTCTTGTGTCATTTCTTGAGTGTGTTTGGCACAAAGATAAAGTCAATTCTCATAGAATGAACGGATGGTTGAAAGAATGAATGAATGAATGAACAAATAGTTATATGATAAAATGGACTGGAAAAGGACTTGACTGGAAGAAGCCAGCAGGCCAATGCATTCATTCAAGAAAAGGGAAAAGGATAGATTGAGGCAGTGATAACGAAGATGAAAACGGATAATATTTCAGAGATATTTGCTAAGATCTATCTAGGCTACTACTGGGATGTGGGGGTGGGGAGGGTTTGGGAGGAGTTGAAAATGCCATGGTTCTCTGGCCTAGATTCTGTAATTCTATTCATAGAATAAGAAAGCTGCAGGGTCCAGGGAGCTTGGCAGTACCTTCTTCTTATGGCATTGCTAACTAATGCCTCAGGTATGAGAAGATACTTTTGGGGTAAAAGGGGCCCAGTGATCAGCCTGGAGTCAGGATTGTTGTAGGGGAAGAGAGTGCATGCCAAAAGGGCTGATATTTCAGTTATGTCCTATAACTGGGAACTCCCTAAATGCAAGATACTTGATCAGGTCCCAAAGAAACAGGGGACCTCTCAAATGCTGGGCTAGGCTGCTGTCATATTAACTCTAGTGCCAGAATCAACATCATCCAAGCACAGGACAAACCTCCATAAATGAGCACCACAGAGCACTGGGTCTCATGCTACTCAGGGAAGAATTGGGGCAGTTCCAAACACTGCAGCCCAAAATCATTGGAAAGAGCCCCGATATTTAATTAAATGAAATTAATCTGATTTGACAATTCACTGTATTTTAAAATTCTCTAGCCTAAAAAAGGAACACAAAGGTATTTGGAAGATTGTGCTCCATGATTTAAAGTGTAGGAGTCCGCACCAAAATTATCTCCAATTGAGTTGAAATATCTCTAAGAATGGAAATGTAGCTCATAACTGGAACTTACTTTGAATAAAGCCCACTATGGGAATTCGAGTTGGTCCACGTTCCTGGCAGAAAGAGCACACATCAGCCGTCCTTCTCAAAAGACTCAATGCTATGGTTTGAATGTGTTCCCCAAAATTCATTTGTTGGAAACTTAATCCCCAGTGCATCCATGTTGGGAAGTGGGCCTAATAAGAGATTAGGTCCTGAGGGCTCTGCCTCATGAATGAAATAATGACATTATTGTGGGAGTGGGTTTGTTAGCTCAGGAGTGGGCTCCTTATGAAAGGGTGAGTTCAGCCCCTGACTCTCTCTTGCCTTCTCTTTGCTCTTCCATTCAACTGTCATATGAGGAACAGTGCTCCTCCCCTCCGGAGGATGCAGCATTCAAGGCACCATCTTAGAAGTAGAGACCAAGCCCTCACCACACACCAAACCTGCCAGCATCTTGACCTTGGACTTCCCAGTCTCCCGAACTATGAGCCAATAAATTTCTCTTTATTATATTAATAAATCACCCAGTCTATGGCATTCTGTTATAGCCACACAAACCATGACACTAATCATTCAGAATTGTAAGGTTTCCCTTCTCTCCCCTCCCCCTTAGTCTCCTATTCTCTGGCCTAAACAATCTTTATTCATTTCGCTTTCCTATACCCTCACCTTTAATTACTTTGACTCATTTCTGTGGCTCATTTTGGGTTCTCTTCTGTGGCACCTCCAAATTTCTTCAGTGGGGTACAGGGACCCAAGCCATGCCTGACACAATGAGGACATTACCATGCATCTTTCTGCCATTTTGGACTCCTTTTCTCTAAAAACAGGCAGAGGATATGAGCAGGCATATCACCTAAGAATAAATATTATTATAAGTGATCAATAACATATACTCAACTTCACTAATAATTAAAGACATCCAAATTAAAATAACAATATAACATTTTTCACCCATCAGATAAGCATAGATTTTAAAAAAGATTCTTAATGTCCAGTGGTAGTTAGGGGGTTTTCAAACTATTGGTAGGAATATTGGAACAAACTTTATGGGGGTGGGGAGAACTTGATAGCTCTATACAATTTTAAGACAATTACATTATCACCCATCTATTCCATTTTTGTGAATTTGTCTTGCAGAAATATTAGCACAAGTGTGTAAGATATAAGCAAAAGAGTTGCAGCATTGTTTGTAATGGGGAGAAAATGGAAACAATCTAAACTTCCAACAATAGAGACTGGTTAAATAAATGGTGCAAAAATACAATGGAATGCTATGCAGCCATTAAAAAGAATGATAGAAATCCCTAATCTAGGATATGATGTAGGAAAACAGCAGAGAAATGTTGTCTAGGTTATTTTGTTAAATGAAAATAAACAAATTTCAAAATTATTAGTAACGCATGGGTTCATTTTTAATAATCTGTTGTGTATACATGTAGAGATAGAGAGATATACACGTCTGTGTAGGCACACAAAGAACACTATAGAACTGTGCTTCTTAACTGAGGTTCCTATACCAGCAACATCAGCATCACCTGGAAGTGTATTAGAAATGCAAATTTTCCAGCTCCACCCTAGACTTGTAGAATCAGAATCCCTGGGGGTGGGGCCCAGCAATCTGTTTTAACAAGCCCTCCAGGTGGTTCCAATGCTCACTAAAAATTTGAGAATCACTGTTCTAGAAACAGCATTTATCTAAAGGTGGGGAGAGAAGACATGTAGCTTACAAGAATATTTCTAATTGTTTATTCCCTTTTATACTGTTGGGAAAAAGTTAACTCTTTGAACGAGGGATGTTTCTCAAAGTCATGTACACATCTTATTAGGTTGTGGCAACTTATCAATTAAATTCACTTTTAAATTCTTTTTTAATTTTTTGTGGGTGCATGGTAGATGTATACATTTATGGGATGCCTGAGTTTGTGTTTTTATTTTATTATTTTTTAAGTTCCAGGGTACATGTGCAGGATGTGCAGGTTTTTTACATAGGTAAATGTGTGCCATGGTGGTTTGCTGCACCCATCAATCCATCACCTAGGTGTTAAGCCCAGCATGTATTAGCTCTTTTCCCTAATGCTCTTCCCACCATCCCCCCACCCTCCCCACATAAAATGCTTTGATACAGACATGCAATGTGTAATAATCACAGAGAATGGGGCATCCATTCCTGAACTGACTTCTTATCAGAAGAACTGACTTCTACACTCTGCCTGAGGAAAATCCAACCTTCAAAACCTCCAACGTTTGAAGGGAGATACTTATATTACTGAATGATTTATGATATCACCAGAATAAATGAAAATGAACACACACACACCAGGAATTGAACCTGGGTCTGCTGTGTGAGCTGAGGGAAGGGAGTTCATGGTCCCTGAGCTGTGGTTGCATCGTCTGTGACTGAGGATAGCAACAGTACCTTGTCTCCTCAGAGGTCACGTGGAGGAGGTGACACACAGGAAATCTCACTGCTAATTGTCATGTTCTTAGTACCAAGGTTTCTTAAAACAGTGCCCTCTCAACCATTATGGAAAACAGTATGGCAATTCCTCAAGGATCTAGAACTAGAAGTACCATATGACCCAGCCATCCCATTACTGGGTATATACCCAAAGGATTATAAATCATGCTGCTATAAAGATACATGCACATGTATGTTTATTGCGGCACTATTCACAATAGCAAAGACTTGGAATCAACCCAAATGTCCATCAGTGACAGACTGGATTAAGAAAATGTGGCACATATACACCATGGAATACTATGCAGCCATAAAAAAGGATGAGTTTGTGTCCTTTGTAGGGACATGGATGCAGCTGGAAACCATCATTCTCAGCAAACTATCGCAAGAACAGAAAACCAAACACCGCATGTTCTCACTCATAGGTGGGAACTGAACAATGAGATCACTTGGACTCAGGAAAGGGAACATCACACACCGGGGCCTATCACGGGGAGGGGGGAGGGGGGAGGGATTGCATTGCGAGTTATACCTGATGTAAATGACGAGTTGATGGGTGCTGACAAGTTGATGGGTGCAGCACACCAACATGGTACAAGTATACATATGTAACAAACCTGCACGTTATGCACATGTACCCTAGAACTTAAAGTATAATAAAAAAAAAAAACAGTGCCCTCAACAACATGATCAACTGACTCCATTTTTCAGAAACACCATTATTGCATAACATCAGCCTAGAATGATCCTTCTAGGAGAAACAGCTCTGCCAGAGAGCCTTTGACATACACCTTCTAAGATTGCTTTTACTAGTGAAACATGTAAAACCTTGATGAAGCCAGTGAACAAGTGCAAACGATTTATTTGCACTCATTCCCAGGCCCTCCTGCCAGTCGGCCTCAAGACTGCTTTGTGTGGAGTGTCCCTTTTATGATCTGTGAAAGCCCTTCTTCTTGCAACCTCACCTCCCTGTCTTCAGACAACAAAGCAGGCTTTTCTATTTGCACAAAGTGCTTGTTGCTTTCTTGATCCATGAGAAAACGCGGAGCAAAAGAACAATAATGTGCTGCTTCTTTCTGCTCCAATAAAAAAGAGTTATGAAACAGAAGCCTGGGGCCAAAGCAGGCTCTCTGTCCTGTGTGTTTTGACAAAGAAATTGTTCCTTAAGCACAGTCTTCAGGCAGATGGCAGTAAACAAGACGGTGTGGCTCAGATCATATCACTGGGAGGCTCCTGCTCTGTCAATGCCAGTCTGGTCTCTGGACCCAGCTAGGTGCCCAGAGTAGCTGGCAGAATGCTTGCCTTCCATCCAGAAGGCCTCAAACCCCGCTTCCCTAGGGAATAGAAGTGCAAAGACACCCAGCTAGGTGCCCAGAGTAGCTGGCAGAACCCTTGCCTTCCATCCAGAAGACCTCAAACCCTGATTCCCTAGGAAACAGAGGTGCAAAGACACCACCTGAGCTGTCCCTAGCTCCCAGACCTATCCCACCCGCCCTCTAGAAGTCTCCATCTGGCTTCAGGGAAGCTGTTGGAAAAAATTCAGGTGGATTGTTCTCCTCACAATACTAATTTGATAGGGTTTGAGAAGGAGCTCAGGAATTAGCCTTTTTTTCTTTTTTCTTTTTTTTTTTTTTTTTTTTTTGGTTTAACCTCTCTGGATGATGCTGATGGGCGGCTGAATTTAGGAACATGTTTTAGAGGCATCTAAAACATTTCCCCTTCTTTGAAACTCTGGCTCTCCTTAGCAGAACTGGTCTAGTCACCCACCTTAGCCTTTCCTGGGCTCTTCACACAGGCCCCCTAAGGGGCCCATACACATATGAAATCTATTACCCCCTTTACACATATCTCTCACCCCTCAAAAATAAGTAGAGGTTGGATCAACTGGGTCCAACTCCAAGCTTTGCTACTTACCAGCCCATGTCCCTGGGAAATTGACTTGAGCATTTGAGCCTCCGTTTCCTCAACTGTAAGATGAAAATAATAATTATTGCCTAGGTTAACTAGATTGAAAGGACCCAGGTGTGGGAAAGCACTACGCATGTGTACAGCATTGGCAAAGGCTATAATCATTATTCACAGGTGTTGGTTCAGAGCTCTCCTCCCAGTGGGTGGTCCTCACACTAGTTCCTGGCCTTTTAGAGACACCACAATGACCAGTGATATGGTTTGGCTCTATGTCCCCACCCAAATCTCAAGTCAAATTGTAATCCTCAATGCTGGAAGAGGGACCTGGTGGGTGGTGATTGGATCATGGGGACGGACTTCCTCCTTGCAGTTCTGGTGACAGTGAGTGAGTTCTCGGGAGATCTGGTGGTTTAAAAGTGTGTAGCCCTTCCCCCTTCACGCTCTCTCGCCTGCTTTGCTCTGTGAAGATGTGCCTGTCTCGCCTTCACTTTCCGCCATGATTTTAAGTTTCCTGAGGCCTCCCCAGCCATGCTTCCTGTACAACCTGTAAACTGTGAGTCAAACCTCTTTTCTTACAAATTACCTCGTCTCAGGCAGTGCTTTATAGCAATGCAAGAACGGACTAATATAAACAGCATCCGTAATTCATTTCCAACCATTCCTCTAAATTTAAGGGATGGACAGAAGGGTCGAAGGGCCTTGGGTGTGGGTGTGCCCTGCTTGGGTTAGGGGAACTCCATTTGAACAGTGCCTCCACCACTCGAGCTCCTTTAGGAAAATCGTTGCTGTGCTGAAAACCAGGCTGGGGTGGGGAGAGGGAGCATGCTGTGTGTGAAAGAAGTGGTGAGTTACTACACTTCTAGTAAGTTGAATCAAGCTTTAACTTTTTTTTATTTACTAAGCTACATTAAAAAATTATTTGGGCTTTCACTAAAAAATTATATTAATATTTTTAATGAGAAATGTGCTTGGGTATGCTTTGTTATAGTTTGAAATCTTGTTTAATTCATTTTGATGCAGCATTTCCAAGATCTGTTCTAAAGTGAGCTTTTTTCAATACTCATATTGATTGGCTATCATTACTGGAAAAGATACTTCCCAAAGACACCTGCAGTACATCCAAATGGGAGAAATGAATTGTGATACTCACTGTTCAAACTGACACCAATTATACAAAGGCTTTTGTTGAAGTGCAGCTGGTGAATTTATATATTCCTGACGCCAATTGTTCCACAAACTAATTGGAAGGTGTCACATTTTTACATTAACAAGTAAGTTCAAAACTCACTGAAACTCTTCATTTAAAAATTTGTAGTGAGAAAAGCATGTTCCTAGGTTTTTTAAGAAGGCAGATCTGGGCATTATTTTAGGAGGCCCACTGACTTCACTTTTTACTATAAAATTATATGACTACATTACCAAATACTCATCCTCAATTCTCTCTCCATAGCACAAGTTCCCATCATTGCAAAGCAACTATTTTCTCCCTCATTGCTAGAGGGTTACCATTACCTCAAAAGAACAAAATACCTGTGTTTATTGTTTTAAAAATAGCTTTTAGAAAGCACACTTCTAAGGGTCACTAGTCATCACTGATAAATGAGCAGCATATTCATAGCCCTTCTCTTTATAAAAGGAAATTTCTTGACTTGTTTTTAAGCATCCTGCCACAAGATAATCAACTAATCTCTATGTGATATGAAAGATGCTTGTAGGGCGGGGCGCGGTGGCTCAAGCCTGTAATCCCAGCACTTTGGGAGGCCGGGACGGGCGGATCACGAGGTCAGGAGATCGAGACCATCCTGGCTAACACAGTGAAACCCCGTCTCTACTAAAAATACAAAAAACTATCCGGGCGAGGTGGCGGGCGCCTGTAGTCCCAGCTACTCGGGAGGCTGAGGCAGGAGAATGGCGTAAACCCGGGAGGCGGAGCTTGCAGTGAGCTGAGATCCGGCCACTGCACTCCAGCTCGGGCGACAGAGCAAGACTCCGTCTCAAAAAAAAAAAAAAAAAGAAAGAAAGATGCTTGTAGTCTCTACCCATCTCATTCAGAATATTAAGATTCCACTATATTTTTATAGTCTTGTTTTTTTCATTATTACCAAATTGATGATCTAGCCCCTAGGGTACATATGGCTTCAACAACATTATTGGAAAGCTTGATTTTTAACAATCTAGTGAATTAATTTCATCTAAGGTGTTACCTCTATAACCTTACTTCTGAATCCTCTTTTGTATGTCGTTCAAACATTCCATTAATGATTACATTTACACAATTTTTCCTAAAATTAAGTATATTACCAAGCCACTCACTGTTGAAAAAATATACTTTGTATGATCTTCCTTTAGTAACTAAAAAATTGTCTTTCAGGTTCTTGTTTCCTGCTATAATTATGTATTTGTCTAGTCCTCATTCCATCCGTATTTGTTTTGTTTTTTTTGAAGCTTTTTATAGATATTTAGGATTGTTATGTCCTCTTAATGCATTGACCCCTTTAACATATGTAATGTCCCCCTTGTTCTGAAGTCTACTTTGATATTGATATAGCCACTCTTATTAAATTATTACTTGCATGGTATTTTTCACATATGTTTTTATATTTAAAGTAGGTTTTTTGTGGACAGTATACAATCAATCTTGCTTTTTTTCCCAATCTGACCACCTCTGTTTTTTATTTGGAATATTTAGATATTTGCATTTAATATAAATATGGTTGGACTAAATCTACCACCTGACAACTTGTCCTATCTGTTCTTTATTCTTTTTCTCTCTCTTCCCGCCTTTTTTGGATTAACAGAGTTTTTAAATAATTATTTGACTCTACTACTGGCTTAATAATTACACCTCTTTGTTCTACTTTTTGGTGATTGCTCTAGTGTTTATAATACATAGTCTACCTTCAGCATAATACCTCTTTAAGTACACTGACAAAACCTTGCAACAGCACACTTCCACATCCTCACTCCCGTCCTCTGTGCTATTGTTGTTATACATTTTACTTCTACATATATTATAACACACCCACACACAAGCAGGTTTCCTTCTCCTCCCCCAGCAGCAGCTGGCTTTTACTTCTACCCCTAGCCCAGAGATTGTAGCTCTTTGCCTAGGACAGGGGATGAGAGAGTTTCCTTCCCTTCAGTCTCCCTCTAAAGTATATAGCTTTTCATATGAAAGTAGTATCTGGAAAGTAAGTAGGGTCCGTGCCGGTGCACCATGGAGGGAAAAGCTCTCTCAGGTCTCCTGTCTCACCCCTAATCTTCTTCATGAGCACCTGGTGGCGGCTCATACAAAAGAGCTGGCAAGTAAGCGTGGGTTCCCCCTGGGTCTGGGGTTTCTAGAGATTCTAAATGGAGATACTAGAGGCACATTTGGCCCTAAAGAATTCGTTAAAATTTCTTCTTCCATGCTTGCTTTGGCAAAGGTGAAATAGTTCATGTGCTCTATCTTATCTCAGGGGCTTCACCCCCTGGAATTTAGTTAACCCGGTTGATTTAAGACCTCAGCTCTCTAATGAGCTGAAAAACATTTTATGACTTATCTTTAGCCAGCTTTTTCTCATTATCTACGGTGGATGCAAGGAGTTTGTGTGACTTTATTATTTTTTTTAAAAAAAGGAACTTTTTGTGGTATTTCTTTATTGAAATAGAATTTTGGAATGACCATAAGCTGACACATCTATACTTCCATCCAACAGTATAATATAAAACACCTCTCACGCTGAGCAATCCATTTTAATACTTCTTACTCCAAATTTTAAGCAATGTTTTCTAAGCATTATTCAACAATTTCCAGTGTTGTTTTTCTAACAAATGAATGCATCATAGTTTTTTGCCATAGTGCGTTCTATGTATTTCAGCCAGGAACTTGGAGTATTTTCCAGTGTCAGGAAGTATTCCTGTAGTAGTGTACAACTTTTTGCCTTTTGCTATCGCCTAAGAAACCTCAAAAGAGACTTTAAGCTGGGAGTGATGGCTCACACCTATAATCCCAATGTTTTGGGAGGGCACAGAGGGAGGGTCATTGGAGCTCAGGAGTTCAAGACCAGGCTGGGTAACATAATGAGACCCCCATCTCTACCAAAAAAAAAAAAAAAACTAAAAATTAGCCAGTCATAGTGATGTGTGCCTGAATTCCATGCTTCTCGGGGGGCTGAGGTGGAAGGATTGATTGGGCCTGGGAAGGTAAGGCAGGCTGCATTCAGTGAGCTGTGATCGCACCAATGCAGTCTAGCCTGGGGGACAAGAGAAATCCTGTCTCCAAAAAAAAAAAAAAGACACTTTAAACATATATTATTATGTTTAATAAAATTTTCTGGATTCAGAGTCCAGAGTGCTCACCATCTGTGTTTAATAAAATTTTCTAACAAGATTTTTTTTCCTGACTTTAAATATTGCTGAAAAACTGTAGACGTGTCTTCATGTTTTGGTTGCTTAGTTTTTAAACACGCTGCTAAGTGTGATGGGGTTTTTTTTGTTGTTGTTTGTTTGTTTGTTTTGAGACAGTGTCTTGCACTGTTGCCTGGGCTGGAGTGTAATGGCGCCATCTTGGCTCACTACAACCTCCGCCTCCTGGGTTCATGCGATTCTCTTGCCTCAGCCTCAAAAGTAGCTGGGATTACAGGTGCACACCACCACACTTGGCTAATTTTTTGTATTTTTAGTAGAGATAGGGTTTCAGTATGTTTGCCAGACCGGTCTCAAACTCCTGACCTCATGATTCACCTGCCTCAGCCTCCCAAACTGTGAGGATTATGGGCATGAGCCACTATGCCCAGCCAGTGTGATGATTTTATATCACCATTTTCTAGTCTCCTGAAGCATGATATAAACTTAGAGGAGGCTCACCTTCAAGATTGTGGATATAAATCCACATCCCAAATTTCCTTCTTTACCAGCTTTCTTCAACTCCTCAG
The DNA here is from genome assembly GCF_002776525.5 of Piliocolobus tephrosceles. NCBI lineage: Eukaryota > Metazoa > Chordata > Mammalia > Primates > Cercopithecidae > Piliocolobus > Piliocolobus tephrosceles. The sequence goes on along the minus strand of NC_045448.1, from coordinate 71,091,408 downwards.
ATCTGATTGGATTGTCATTGTTTTTGCTTTGTAAGACAATGAGCCTGACACAGCTCACTGTGGGAATAGAAATGTCCCCTACTTTTTCTCTGTGTATGTGTGTGTGAGATTTGCCTGGATTTATGTTTTAGTATGATTGTCAACCCATGCCTTCTTTATAAGCCACTTGTCCACTTTGTGAGCATTATTTTATAATTTATAAGTCTAATGCTCTTTGCAGTTTCTCAGTATGCTAAAAAAATAAAAGCCCAAGAATGCCACTGTTAGCCTTCTCTGTGGTTGGAACCCTCATTCTGCCCTCAAGATACCTTACATGCCAGGCATGAAGGTGCTAGCTTCCATTAAATGTGAGTAAACTTCATCTCTTTCTTGTGTCTTGGATGGAAAATAAATATGATTAGGAATACTGGCATGTTCTTCGTGCTCCCCAGTGGGTCATCCTTGGGGATCTCACAGCCCACCTTAGCATTCGTGTAAGACACATAAGGGGTGCTTCACATACAGTGGGTCTGAATTACTGCAAATTCTCTTCCCTCAGGGGAACATGTATAGAAAAAAACACTGGGAATGTCATGCAGTCCTCAGCTCTCTGGGGAATCTCGGAGGTTTATCTCTACAGGCAGGAGAATTAGGGAAGAACAAGTAAGGGACTAAACCAAGGGGTCTTACCTGAAAACTCAAGATGAGGCTGGACAAGGCTTGTGTTAGATAAGAGCCTGGGGACCAAAAGATGAGAGTCATTGGGTATCTCACAAGGTCATAAACATGGGGATGACTGTCAGCAGAAATGGCTCACCCAGATGTTTCTGAAGACAGATTCTCCAGAAAAGGAGGGGAGAGGACTCTGATGAGAGAGCCCAGGCTCCTCCAGCCCAGGCAGCCTGACCCAAATAATAACTACCTTTAGCTGACAGGAGCCATACAGACCCCATGCAGGCAGGGCACCTATCTGATTCCCAGCAGCACCCAATGTCTTTGACTCAGAAATACAGCTCTCCTTGTTCCTAAGTGTTCTCCTAAAACCAAAGCAGATGGTGGCCAGGTGCAGTGACTCATGCCTGTATTCCCAGCACTTTGGGAGACTGAGGAGGGAGGATTGCTTGAGCCTAGGAGTTTGAGACCAGCCTGGGCAACATAGCAAGACCCCATCTGAGTTATTTAAAAAAAAAAAAAAAGTAGATGGAGACACTGCAACCAAAGTCACCAGTCTGAGGCTTCTGTATCCCTATATGTAATTGCGCGTCTTGCCTACTACTTCTGGGATCTGGATAAACCCCACAGATCTCCTCCTCACCCCCACTTCCTCCTCCATCCTTCTCCCTACAGAGGGGGTGAAAACCAATCCTGTGGTTCCTGCAAGGGACAGCCTGACAGAGAGCCTCTGTATCCACACAGGAACAGTTCTGCGTGTCGGGCTGCCAGCCTGTGACCTTTGATAAAGCCACACAGGGGAAACCTCTTTCAAGCAATGAGCATCGCTAGCAGAGCATGTATTGGCCTGCAGCAGTCCTGTGATGTGTAAGCCACTGCCTTGGCCTGCAGCCCACTTCAGAAGCACAACTTAAATAACGGCTTTCATGTTAGACTCTGAAGTGAGCCAAGATTTGGGAAGCTCCTAGCTTTTAAGATGTGGCTTTCCTCCTGTTTTGAATAGTCTCCTTTGACTAACCCTAAACCAAGGTATCAGTCAACAAAAATTTATTGAGTACTTACTATTTTATTTCATTGCAACAGTTTTTTTTTTTCCACATGCTCACTTGTACCCAGACACAAGCAAAGCTTCAAATCAAGAGAGACAAGGTAGATAAGAGGTGTGGACTCCAGAGTTAGAGAGACTATAATTGAACTTCTGTTTCAAAGGTGACAACTGAGGCCCAAAGGTTAACTAAATTTCCCAAGGCTTCCAGCCAGTCCCAGTTAATAAACAGCTTTAGAAATTGAATCGTAGGCTCTCTGAGTGGGGAGGGACCTCATAGAATGTTTTCCCTGGCCAATTTCAATATAAGTTTGCTGATACCCGAATCTTTCCCCAAGATATGCTGATTGAGAGGTCTGGGTAAGGCCCAGAGATCTGCATTTTAACCACTCGTCCCCGCACACCACCCCGCTTCCCACACATACCTGATTCTGATGCCGGTGGCACGCTCTTTGAGAAGCATTGGTCTAGTCCAAATTTCCAATTAACGCCACATTTTCAGTAAACTGCCACCTGAGCAAAAGCAAGTGCAATAGGACAATCTGTACTCCCTAAGGGGCCGGCACATTCCACTGCTGCATAGCTGTTAGCATTAGAAAGTTCTTCCTTAGAGTTAACAGTGTTTCAGGGAGGCTCTTCTGGGTCCTGGGAAGGCATGTGCTCAGGTGAACCTAGGTGGTGAGGGAGTAGAGTAAGGTCACATGCAGAAGGGAGGAGGCAGGACTTCCAAGACAGGACTCTGTGCCTGGATTGCAGGGGTCACTCACAGGGAACTGAAACAAAAGCCAAGTGGCATTGAGGACTTGTAAGCCTTCCCAAGGACCGGGTGAGTTGCCTATCCTTAGCAGCAGGCATTTGTTCTTCCCAAGGGAGCAAATCTGGTTGGGTCAGTTTGTCAGCATGCAACTCAGAACCCCATGGAAATGCTCTTTCCACGCTTCCCTGCTGGGAGGGTGTAGTCAGTGGACAGCTTCTAGTTGCTATACCTCAGGACCCACCACAGCCTTCAGAAGCCCCACACCGAATGAGCTACCCCCACTCAGTCACCGAACACAGCAAGGGAAGCAGAGATAGGGCACTGTGTCCTGACAAAGGCCTCTTCCAGCAGGCAACCTCATCTGAAGACTCCCCATCGGTTGAGATTTTTCTCTGACGCCCTGTAGCCTGAGGCTCTTCCTACACAATCCTCTTTTCCCTCTCTCCTTTCTCTGGTGTCAGACGAGCTTCATGGTCTACAGGATCTTTTTGTCTACTCCTGCTTCCTCTCCCCTGTATTCTTCCCAAACATTTCTCCCCAATACATCTGTTGCTCTTTTAATCCCATCTTGGCATCTGCTTCCTGAAGGCCCAAACTCGCACACCTAATATGCAACAGCTTCTTTTATGTTCATCCTCTATATCCGTGCTTGCTTTGGCCTGGGCACCAACCTTGGTCTAATCAGGTGTCAGGGGATCGCACAACCCCAGAAATAACTGCTCTTTGAAAAATTAATTCCTGGGGCTCTACCATAGGAGAAGGCTCTAGATAAGACAATCCAGTAAGGCCAGAATCAACTTCCTTAAATTCTCCTGCTGATACTAGCTGTCCCCACAAAACTGTGGTCTCCATATGAGGGTGTGCACATTCCAGGGGCAGCACAAGTCACCCTCCAGAGTTGGGGAGAAAATACAAAGACTGTTTCTATTCCATCTTAAAAACAAAAAAGAACTTCCACTTTGCTAACAATTAATGTGCATGCAACTTATAAATATATGCTTGCCGGAAGAGTGCTGAAAATATTTTACTGTTATGGGTGAACAATTTTTTTAAAGTGGAGAGTAGAGCTTTAGAGTGATAATGAATGAAACTAATCCCTCTTTGACATAATACTTCTTAACATTTAAAGACAGCTTGTATGTCCTTCCTAAATTATCTCTTCATCAGGAGAGGTATCCTCAGGTACTTTAGTCAGCACTCAGCTAGCTGAACTCCAAGATCCTTCATCAAAATCAACCCTAGTTGTATTTGTTACTTACCATGAGAAAGTATTTGGCTAGGACTTAGCACCACTAACCTCCATCTCAGGGTGAGTGGCATTAAGTCCTAGCCAAATACATATATATACACACACACACACATATATACATATATATATACGCATACATATACACACACACACACACATAATTGTAAGAGCACTTAACAGATCTACTGTGTTAAATGTTTCAGAGTACAATACAGTATTATTAACTATAGGAACAGTGTTGTACAGATCTCTAGAACTTACTGAGTTTGTGTAATTAAGACTATACCTGTTGCAATTAGCAACTCCTCATTTCCTCCTGATAACCACAATTCTGATTCTATAAACGTGACTATTTTAGATTCCATATATATGTAAGATCATGCACTATTTATTTTTCTGTGCCTGGCTTATTTCACTTAGCATAATGTCCTCCGGGTTCTTCTGCCTTGTTGAAAATTGAAAGATTTCCTTTTTAAAGCTGAATAATATACCATTGTATCTATAAACCATATTTCCTTTCTATTCATTCAACACTGGGCATTTAGGTTGTTTCCACATCTTAGTTATTGTGAATAATGCTGCAGTGACGTTGGGAGTGCAAATACATTTTTGAGATCCTAATTTGAATTCTTTTGTGTGTATACATATCCAGAAATGGGACTGCTGAATCATATGGTGGTTCTATTTTTAATTTTAGGGAGAATCTTCATACTGTTTTCCATAGAGGCTGTAATGTTTTGCATTCCCACCAACAGTGTCAAGTACTCCAATTTCTCCACATCTTTTCCAACACTTGTTATCTTTTGTCTTTTTCATAACAGCCATCCTAACAGTGTGGTTTTGATTTGTTTCCCTGATAACTAGTGACATTCAGCATCTTTTCATATAGCTGTTGGCCATTTGTGTGTCATCTTTGGAGAAATGTCTATTCGAGTATTTGGCCCATTTTTAAATTGGTTGTTAACTGTTTTCCTTATATTTTGGAAATTAACCCCTTATTTGATATATGGTTTACAAACATTTTCTCCCATTCAATAGGCTGCCTTTTCACTCTATTAATTGCTTTTTTGATGTGCTTTTTAATTCAATGCAGTCCCATTGTTACATTTTTGCCTTTGTTGCCTGTGCTTTTGGGGATATATCCAGAAAATCATGATCCAGACCAATGCATGAAGATTTCTCCTTTTTTTTTTTCCATTTAATCTTTTTTTTTAATTATACTTTAAGTTCTAGGGTACATGTGCACAATGTGCAGGCTTGTTACATATGTATACATGTGCCATATTGGTGTGCTGCACCCATTAACTCATCATTTACATAAGGTATATCTCCTAACGCTATCCCTCCCCCCCTCCCCACTCCACGACAGGCCCCAGTGTGTGATGTTCCCCTTCCTATGTCCAAGTGATCTCATTGTTCAGATCCCACCTATGAGAACATGCGGTGTTTGGTTTTCTGTTCTTGCAATAGTTTGCTGAGAATGTTGGTTTCCAGCTGGCTGCATAGTATTCCATGGTGTATATGTGCCACATTTTCTTAATCCAGTCTATCATTGATGGACATTTGGGTTGGTTCCAAGTCTTTGCTATTGTGAATAGTGCTGCAATAAACATACACGTGTATGTGTCTTTATAGCAGCATGGTTTATAATCCTTTGGGTATATACCCAGTAATGGGATGGCTGGGTCAAATGGCATTTCTAGTTCTAGATCCTTGAGGAATTGCCACACTGTCTTCCACAATGGTTGAACTAGTTTACAGTCCCACCAACAGTGTAAAAGTATTCCTATTTCTCCACATGCCCTCCAGCATCTGTTGTTTCCTGACTTTTTAATGATTGCCATTCTAACTGGTGTGAGATGGTATCTCATTGTGGTTTTGATTTGCATTTCTCTGATGGCCAGTGATGATGAGCATTTTTTCCTGTGTCTGTTGACTGCATAAATGTCTTCTTTTGAGAAGTGTCTGTTCATATCCTTTGCCCATTTTTGGATGGGGTTGTTTGCTTTTTTCTTCTGAGTCACTCACGCTGGGAGTGGCAGTCTGAAGTTGTTCCTATTCAGCCATCTTGGAACCTCTCCTATGTTTTCTTATAGGAGTTTTATAGTTCAGGTCTTACATTTAAGTCTTTCATCTCTTTTGAGTTGATTTTTGTGTATGGAGTAAGATAAATTTTTTTCTTGCATGTAGATATCCAGTTTTCCCAACATCGTTTATGAAAAAAGACTATCCTTTCCCCATTCTGTATTTTTGGCACCTTTGTTGAGGATCGGTTGACCATGCGTGTGTGGATTAATTTCTGTGCTCTTTATTCTGCTCCATTGTTCTATATGTCTATCCTTGTCCAGTACTAGACTGTTTTAAATTGTTGTAGTATTCTGAAATCAGGAAGTGTGATGCCTCCAGCTTTGTTTTTCTTTCTCAAGTGTGTTTTGGCTATTCAGGGTCTTTTGTAGTTTATACAAATTTTAACTTTTTTTTCTATTTCTGTAGAAAATGCTATTGAGACTTTTGTAGGGATTACATTGAATCTGTAGGTTGCTTTGGATAGAATGGACATTTTAATAAGTCTTTCATGGGGTGTCCATTTGTCTTTGTCTTCTTTTTTTTTATTTTCCCATGGGTTATTAGGGTATAGGTGGTGTTTGATTATATGACTAAGTTCATTAGTGGTGATTTGTGAGATTTTGGTGCACCCATCACCCAAGCAGTATACCCTGCACCCTATTTGTAATGTTTTATTCCTCCCCCCCCCACCCTTCCCCCAAAGTCCTCAAAGTCCATTGTATCATTTTTATGCCTTTGTGCCCTCATAGCTTAGCTCCCACATATCAGAACATACAGTGTTTGGTTTTCCATTCCTGAGTTACTACACTTGGAATAATAGTCTCCAGTCTCATCCAAGTTGCTGCAAATGCCATTGATTCATTCCTTTTTATGGCTAAGTAGTATTCCATTGTATATATATATCCCACATTTTCTTTATCCACTCATTGATGGGCATTTGGGTTGGTTCCACGATATTGCAATTGCGAATTATGCTGCTATAAACATGCATGTGCAAGTATCTTTTTCAAATAATGACTTCTTGTCCTCTGGGTCGATACCCAGTAGTAGGATTGCTGAATCAAATGGTAGTTCCACTTCTAGCTCTTTAAGGAACCTCCACACTGTTTTCCATAGTGGCTGTACTAGTTTACATTCCCACCAGCAGTGAAGAAGTGTTCCCTGATTACCGCATCCGTGGCAGCATCTACTTTTTGTTTATTTTTTGATTATGGCCATTCTTGCAGGAGTAAGATGGTATCACATTGTGGTTTTGATTTGCAAGTTTCTGATTATTAGTGATGTTGAGCGTGTTTTTATGTTTGTGGACCATTTGTATATCTTCTTTTGAGAATTGTCTATTCATGTCCTTAGCCCACTTTTTGGGTTTTTTTTTTTTTTTTTTTTCTTGCTGATTTGAGTTCCTTGTAGATTCTGGATATTAATCCTTTGTCAGATGTATAGATTGTGAAAATTTTCTCCCACTCTGTGTGTTGTCTGTTTACTCTTCTGACTGTTCTTTTGGTTTAGTTTAACTAAATCTCTCTAGTTTAATTAAGTCCCATCTATTTGTTTTTGTTTTTATTGCATTTGCTTTTGGGTTCTTGGTCATGAAATCCTTCCCTAAGCCAATGTCCAGAAGGTTTTTCCCAATGTTATCTTGTAGAATTTTTAGTTTCAGGTCTTAGATTTAAGTTCTTAATCTGCCTTGAGTTGATTTTTGTATAAGGTGAGAGATGAGGATCCAGTTTCATTCTCCTACATGTGGCTTGCCAATTATCCCAGCACCATTTGTTGAAAAGGGTGTCTTTTCCCCACTTTATGTTTTTGTTTGCTTTGTCAAAGATCAGTTGGCTGTAAGTATTTGGGTTTATTTCTGGGTTCTCTATTCTGTCCCATTGGTCTTCGTGCCTATTTTTATACCAGTACCATGCTGTTTTGGTGAGTATGGCCTTATAGTATAGTTTGAAATCAGGTAGTGTGATGCCTCCAGATTTGTTCTTTTTGCTTAGTCTTGCTTTGGCTATGCAGGCTCTTTTTTTGGTTCCATATTAATTTTAGAATTGTTTTTTTCTAATTCTGTGAAGAATGATGGTGGTGTTTTGGTGGAGATTGTGTTGAATTTATAGATAGCTTTTGGAAGTATGGTCATTTTCACAATATTGATTCTATCCATCCGTGAACATGGGATGTTTCCATTTGTTTGTGTCACCTATGATTTCTTTCAGCAGTGTTTTGTAGTTTTCCTTGTGGAGGTCTTTTGCCTCCTTGGTTAGGTATATTCCTAAGTATTATTATTTTTTGCAGCTATTGTAAAAGGTGTTTTTTGTTGTTTTTTGTTGTTTGTTGTTGGCTTTTGTTTGTTTTTGAGATGGAGTTTCACTCTGTCGCCCAGGCTGGAGCACAGTGGTGCGATCTCAGCTCACTGCAACCTCCACCTCCCAGGTTCAAGCATTCTCCTGCTTCAGCCTCCTGAGTAGCTGGGACTACAGGCGTGAGCCATCATGCGCCACTGATTTTTGTATTTTTAGTAGAGACGGGGTTTCACCATGTTGGCCAGGATGTCTCGATCTCCTGACCTCATGATCCACCTGCCTCGGCCTCTCAATGTGCTGGGATTACAGGCATGAGCCACCATACCCAGCCGGGGTTGAGTTCTTAATTTGATTCTCTGCTTTGTCACTGTTGGTGTATAGGAAAGCTACTGATTTGTGTACATTAATCTTGTGTCCAGAAGCTTTGCTGAATTCTTCTATCAGTTCTAAGAACTTTCTGGAGGAGTCCTTAGGGTTTTCGAGGTAAACGATCATATCATCAGCAGACAGTGTCAGTTTGACTTCCTCTTTACCAATTTGGATGCCCTTTATTTCTTTCTCTTGTTTGATTGCCCTGGCTAGCACTTCCAGTACTGTGTTGAAGAGGAGTGGTGACAGTGGGCATCCTTGTCTTGTTCCAGTTCTCAGAGGGAATGCTTTCAACTTTTCCCTATTCAGTATTATGTTGGCTGTGGATTTGTCATAGATGGCTTTTATTACCTTGACCTTATGCTGATTTTGCTGAGAGTTTTAATAATAAAGGGATGCTGGATTTTGTCAAATGCTTTTTCTGCATCTATTGAGATGATCATGTGATTTTGGTTTTTAATTCTGTTTATGTGGTATATTACATGTATTGACTTACGTGTGTCAAACGATCCCTGGTATGAAACCCACTTGATCATGGTGGATTATCTTTTTGATGTATTGTTGGATTTGGTTAGCTAGTATTTTGTTAAGGATTGTAGCATCTATATTCATCAAGGATATCAGTCTGTAGTTTTCTTTTTTGGTTATGTCCTTTCCTGGTTTTGGTATTAGGGTGATGCTGGATTCGCAGAATGAATTAGGGAGGGTTCCCTTTCTCTGTCTTGTGGAATAGTGTCAAAGTAATTGGCATCAATTCTTCTCTGAATGTCTGGTAGAATCCTGCTGTGACTCTATCTGATCCTGGACTTTTTTTGTTGGTAATTTTTTAATTACCTTTTTAATCTTGCTGCTTGTTACTAATCTGTTTATTGTATCTAATTCTTGCTGATTTAAGCTAGGAGGGTTGTATTTTTCCAGGAATTTATCCATCTCTTCTAGGTTTTGAAGTTTATGTGCATAAAGGTGTTCATAGTAGCCTTGAATGATCTTTTGTATTTCTGTGGTATCAGTTGTAATATCTCCCCTTTCTTACTGAGGTTATTTGGATTTTCTCTTTTCTTGGTTAATCTTGCTAATGGTCTATCAATTTTATTTATGTTTTCAAAGAACCAGGTTTTTGTTTCATTTATCTTTTGTATTGTTTGTTGTTGTTTTAATTTCATTTAGTTCTGCTCTGATCTTGGTTATTTCCTTTCTTCTGGGTTTGGGTTTGGTTTGTTCTCGTTTCTGTAGTTCCTTGAGGTGTGACCTTAGAATGTCAGTCTGTGCTCTTTCAGTTTTTTTGATGTAAACATTTAGGGCTATGAAGTTTTCTCTTAGCACTGCCTTTGCTGTATCCCAGAGGTTTTGATAGATTGTGTCTTTATTGTTGTTCAGTTCAAAGGATTTTTTAATTTCCATCTTGATTTCATTTTTGTCCCAATGATCATTCAGGAACAGGTTATTTAATTTCCTTGTGTTTGCATGGTTTTGAAGGGTTTTTCTTTTTGGAGTTTATTCCCATTTTATTCCGCTGTGGTCTAAGAGTGCTTGATATGATTTCAATTTTCGTAAATTTATTGAGGCTTGTTTTATGGCCTATCATGTGATCTATCCTGGAGAAATTTCTATGTGCTGTTGAATAGAATGTGTATTCTGCGGTTGCTGGATGGAATGTTCTGTACATATCTGTTAAGTCCATTTGTTCCAAAGTATAGTTTAAATCCATTGTTTCTTTGCCAACTTTCTATCTTGATGACGTGTCTAGTGCTGTCAGTGGAGTGTTGAAGTCCCCCACTATTATTGCGTTGCTGTCTATCTCATTTCTTAGGTCTATTAGTAATCGTTTTATAAATTTGGGAGCTCCAGTGTTAGGCGCATATATGTATTGGGGTGATCAGACCCAACACCAGGTTTTGGGGGCTACGAAGTCCAGCGGAGTCAAAGGAATGAGACAAGTTAAGAGGACATAAGGTGAGTCCAGGGGGCCAAGGCTAGTGTGGAGGCTGTGAAGGCTCCGAATCCTGGGAACCCACACTATTTATTGGTGATCAAACAAAGAAGCAGGTGGTGAGCACGTACGGATGGGGTAGACAGATGAGGATGTGAGGATGTAAGGACGTGGGGGTAGAAAGGTAGCGGTGCATCAAGCATAGCTGTGATGGTTTAGCATATGCTCTGCTACTTGAGATAATTGAGAATAGGTTCTTCTAACTCAAGATACAATCAATTTTTGATCCTGGGAGAGCAAGAAGCACGGGGCCAGCGAGTCTGGACACATTCCAGAGGCCACAAGGGGTTTTATGCCTTGAGCCCTGGATTCTCTCCAAGCCACGAGGAGTTTTATGTCCTGGGCTTAGATTGCAGTGTGGCAGGGCAGCCTTCCACCCTTGGGCACAGAGCTTGGTGTTCCATAGGCCACGAGGGGTTTTAGACCCTGGGCGCAGGACATGTTCCAAGACTCTCATATTATGTCAGACAAGCAAGCTCTGCCTCAGCCCTTCTACCAACATATATGGTTAGGATTGTGATATTTTCCTGTTGGACAGAGGCTTTTACTGTTATATAATGTCCCTCTTTGTCTTTTTTAACTGCTATTACTTTCAAGTTTGTTTTGTCTGATGTAAGAATAGCTACCCCTGCTCACTTTTGGTGTCCGTTAGCATGAAATGCCCTTTTCCACCCCTTTACTAAGTTTATGTGAATCCATGTATTAGGTGAGTCTCTGGAAGGCAGCAGATGGTGAATTCTTATCCATTCTGCAATTCTGTATGTTTTAAGTGAAGCATTTAGGACATTTAGAATCAATCTTAGCATTGAGATATGAAGTGCCATTCCATTCATTGTACTATTTGCTGCCTGTGTACCTTGGTTTTTTGTTTTGCTTTTTAATTTGTATTTTTGTTTTATAGTTCCTGTGAGATTTATGCTTTAAAGACGTTCTGTTTTGATGTGTTTCCAGGATTCATTTCAAGATTTAGAGCTCCTTTTAGCAGTTCTTGTAGTGGTGGCTTGGTAGTGGCGAATTCTTTCAGCATTTGTTTGTCTGAAAAAGACTATTTTTTCTTCATATATGATGCTTAGTTTCTCTGGGTACAAAATTCTTGACTGATCATTGTTTTGTTTGAGGAGGCCGAAGATAGAACCCCAATTCCTTCTGGCTTCTAGGGTTTCTACTGAGAAATCTGCTGTTAATCTGGTAGGTTTTCCTTTATAGGTTACCTGGTGCTGTTGTCTCACAGCTCTTAAGATTCTTTCCTTCATCTTAACTTTAGATAATCTGATGACTATGTACTCTCCCCCTTTTCCTATGGATGTGGCTTCCTGAGAGCCAAGCTGTAGAGATCATTCTCTCTTCTGGGCCTAGCCACCCAGAAAGTCTACCAGGCTCTGGTCTGGTACTGGGGTTGTCTACACAGAGTCCTGTGATGTGAACCGTCTATGGGTCTCTCAGCCATAGATACAGCACCTCTTCCTGTGGAAGTGGCAGGGGGATGAAATGGACTCTAAGGGTTCTTAGCTTAGGTGGTTTCATGCTCTATTTTTGTGCTAGTTGGCCTCCTGCCGGGACGTGGCACTTTCCAGAGAGTATCAGCTGTGGTAGTATGGAGAGAAACCAGCAGTGGGTGGAGCCCTAGAACTCTAAAGAGTATATGCCCTTTGTCTTCAGCTACCAGGGTGGGCAAGGAAGGACCATCAGGTGGGGACAGGGCTAGGTGTGACTGAGCTCAGACTCTCCTTGGGTGGGTCTTGCTGCAGCTGCTGTAGGGGATAGGGGTGAGGTTCCCAGGTCAATGGAGTTGTGTACCTAGGAGGATTATGGCTGCCTCTGCTGAGTCATGCAGGTTTTCAGGGAAGTGGGGGAAAGCCAGCAGTCAGGGGCCTCGCCCATCTCCCATGCAATCCAAAGGGCCGGTCTCACTCCCACCGTGCCCCTCCCTGCAACGGCACTGAGTCTGTTTTCAGACCAGTGGACAAGCAAGACTGAGAACTTGCTTCCAGCTGCAAGAAGAAAAGGACTTTAGTTTTTCCCTCACCTGTGGATTCTACATCCCAGATACGTGCCCTCCCCTAAGTTCTGGCCAAGAGGCTTCTCAACCAGTTCACGTTGTTACAAAGTTCAGCTGGAGACTTCCTTCTCCCTGTGGCATTTTCCCGAAGGATCCCTGTGGTGCCAGGCAGAAATGGCCTGCTTGGGGACCCAGAGAGCTCCAAGGGCCTTTCCCACTGCTTCCTCGACCCCTGTATTTCACTTGGCTCTCAGCTCCAGGTAAGGTTGGAACCTTCTCCCACAAACTAGACCTTCAGGATCCCCAGTGGGGGTGTGTGTTTGGGGGTGGATGATCTCCCTTTCCCACTTCCACAGTTTGGGTACTGACAGTATTTGGGGTGTCTCCCGGGTCCTGCAGGAGCAATCCACTTCCTTCAGAGGGTCTGTGGGTCCTCTGGGATTCCTGATTTATTCATGCAGTCATTCTGGAGCTAAAATTCACATTGTGACCCTCCACACACTGCTCTGTCCATCCAAGTCAGAGCTGCAATCTAGTCCTGCCTCCTGTCCACCATAATCTTGAGTATCTCTACTTCTGTGGCACAGAAGAGCTCCCCAGCTCCTATTCCGTGAATCCTCCTCCTCCTCCCCTCTTTCTCTGTCTCACTCCCTCAGTCTGTCTTCTTTAATTTCTTTTTAATCAATGTTTTGTGGTTTTTAGTGTACAAGTCTTTTACCTCCTATTTTATTTTTTTCAGTGCTATTGTAAATGGGAGTTTTCCTAATTTTCTTTCCAGATAGTTCATTATTAGCTCACAGGTTTTTAAAGTAACTAAACAAAGAAAGAACATGACAGGGGGAAAAAAAACCCTTTTTAATTCTAGTATTCATTCAAATATGTTTATTGAGTACCTACTATGTAAAGTTACTGTTTTAGCACTGGAAATATATTGTTGAGAAAATTAGGAAGAGTTTCTGCTCTCATGAGCTTACATTTCAGTAGAGGAAGCAGTCAATAAACAATAAATATAAGTGCTATGAGGAAACAATAAAGCAGGATAAAAAGTTAGAGAGCCATAGGGATGGATGGCTATTTTAGATAGGATGGTCAGGGAAGGTCTCACTGATTGTTAACTCTTAAGACCCGAATAAGGTAAGGGAGGAGACATAAGACAATATGGGGGAAGTACATTCTAGACAGAAACAAACAGCCCATGCATAGATTCTGAGGCAGGAACATACTTGGATTTGAAGAGAATAAGAAGGCCAGTTAGTTAGAGTGCAGAGAAGAAAGAGATGAGGTCAGAGACGGGTGGGGTTGGATTAGAGACAGAAAGAGGCTAGAGGGCCCTCAGGTCTTTGAATCTTACCAGCATGAACCACCAGACCTGTGAGTGAGTAATGTCTCAAATTATTCTAGCCCCAGATCTCAAGCTGCTCTACAGAGATGAGCCTGCCCCTCCATGTCCTGTCTCAAGTTCTGGCCCCCAGAATCTGTGAGCACAATAAATGGTTGTTTTACACCACTCAGTTTTGGAGTAATTTGTTAAGCAGCCGGAACAGAAGGGAGGGATAGTAACCGGAACAGAAGCGAGGGATAGTCTTTGCATCTCAAACTACAACTAGAGCCCACTGTTACAAAGGTGGCTTTGCAAATATGCGATTGAATCATGTGTGTTGATTTGATTGGTCCTTCTATCAGAGTTATGTGATTCTCAGGAGATGCTGGGTTCACTAGTAAAGGCTTGGTTACCCACCCAGGTGGGATAAGTTCAATTAGTGGGCTATATGCTCTTCAGCTGAAAGGGGCTCTGGGTTCCCCCACTTATTTGTCACTGAGATTTCAAGTAAAATAAACTGGAGATGGCTACCCTGCCAGAGATGTTGGAAGAAGGCGGTCCTTTTACAAAGGGACTTCTTTATAAAAGTCTCTTTGCTAAACAACAATTGGATTCATGTATTTAAAATTATTCCTTCAGTCGATCAACTAGGAACCCAAGATGTGCCCAGTATGGGATTCTGTGTAGGGTGTCTCTTTCCAGACCTCTGTGTGAATTTTAATATTTTCAGCTGTAAGAAATAGAAATCTCAATTTAAAATAACCTTAAACAGTAGGGGAATTTAGCTCCTATTACAACTCCAGAAGGGCATGGCTCCAGCACTGGCTTCCTCGGAGACTCAGCAATGTCAGCAAGGATCCAGGCTGCTTCCACTTTCCACTCAACCATCTTCAGTGTGTCCTGCCCAGACCAGCTCCCCTCATGGTCCCAACATGGCTGCTGCAATTCCAGGCATCAACACGCAGGCATGAACAGACATACAGGACAACATCCAGAAGGAGAAAGGGACCGTTTCTTCTGTATCTAGTCCTTGATTTAAACAGTTCATGATTCACCCTGTGAAACTGGACATGGGGCCCAGGCCCCTCTGAAGATAGAGGTGAACAGCAGGAAGCAGGACGCGGGTATCACCCATCAGTCTGCTCCAAACTCTAAGCCTGGTTAGAGACGATCTCTCATTACTACAGAATAATCTCCCTCAGTAATTAAAGTTTCTCCTTCCACTTCCTAAGGATGCCAAAAGGAATAGTGTTTGCTTACAGCGCTTACTACAGTGTCCTCAGCTCCTTGGAGAAAATACATGACTCAAAGAACTAGAAAAAATAAAAATAAAAAAACCTAAGTCTTATATTTTCTATCAATCACCTGCCCACGTGAACTTGAGCATCATTTGCTCAGAATAAAGTTGACAGATAAATAACATACCTATCTTGATTGGCACTCCTTGTGTGTGAGAGTTGGTTTGTAGGCCATTGTCAATGGAGAAATGAGAGGGTCTGGGGAGGGGAACAGATGAGGAAGCATTTACCATCTATCAAGCTGTGAGGAACAGCTGCCACTCATCTCTCAGAGCAGGGATATGCCAGGTCAAATCTGGCTAATCGCTTTTGCACAATGCATAAGCTAAGGATGGTTTTTAAACATTTTTTTAATGGCTGAGAAAATAAGACTATTCGTGACATGTGAAGATTATTTGAAATTCAAATTTCAGTGTCCATAAATTGAACATTTTGGAACATAGCCATGCTCATTCATTTACTTCTTGTCTATAGCTGCCTTTTATTTATTTATTTATTTATTTATTTATTTATTTATTTATTTATTTATTTATTTAATACAGGGTCTTGCTGTGTGGTCCAGGCTAGAGTGCAGTGACGCAATCTCAGCTCACTGCAACTTCTGCCTCCCCGGCTCAGGTGATCCTCCCACCTCAGCCTCCCAAGTAGCTGGGACTACAGACACACGTCACCATGCCCAGCTAATTTTTGTATTTTTTGTAGAGACAGGGTTTTGCCACATTGCCCAGGCTGGTCTTGAACTCCTGGGCTCAAGCAATTTGCCCTCCTCAGCCTCCCAAAATATTGAGATTACAGGCATGAGCTACTGCACCCAACCCTATGGCTGCTTTCACACTTAAACGGCCACATTAAATAATTGTGACACAGATTGAATGGCCCATGAACCCTAACGTATTTACAATTTGGCCCTCCACAGAAAAAGTGTGCTGACCCCTGCCTTGGAGCAAAATCCCTGACAGGGTCCCCAGGCATTGGGTAGGGTTGTGCCTGGAGCCTCCAGAGGTACCAGCCCTCAGCCCATCTACAGACCAGCCTCTTCCCAACTGAGTGGGATAGGAACCCCCGATGCTGTCTAATCCATTTAGCACAGGGGTCCTTAGACCCGACTGCATATTAGAATCACCTAGGGAGCTTTGAAAAAATTCCCATGCTTGGTTTCCACCCAGCACACTTTTTCTGTAGAGGGCCAAATTGTAAATATGTTAGGGTTCATGGGCCATTCAATCTGTGTCACAGCTATTTAATGCGGCTGTTTAAGTGTGAAAGCGGCCATAGAGTTGGGTGCAGTAGCTCATGCCTGTAATCCCAACATTTTGGGAGGCTGAGGAGGGCAAATCACTTGAGCCCAGGAGTTCAAGACCAGCCTGGGCAATGTGGCGAAACCAATTGAATCAAAATCTCTGGGGATGGGCCCAGGCATCTGTGTCTTTCAGAAGACCCCAGGTGATGGCAAAGTACAGTCAAGCTTGAGAACCGCTGCTAGATGTTTGTTGCCGATGTCAAGCCTGGTTTCTGGAGCTTTTTCTAAGCAAACACCATCACACACCCTCAGGCAAGTGTTTTGGGAACAGCCCATCAGCACCACGCTAAGGTGGAGCTGGGCAAGAAGATGTGGAGAAGCAAGCTGTGGTTAACCCCTACCTTTCATTTGTACAGGTGTGCAGCCAAATGACCTCACCTGTATACAGATGAGTTCCTGAGGTTTCCCAGGCTGGGGAGTCCTTGCCACCAGGGTTCTCCTTGTATCTCATGCCAACCCTCAGCAGAGAAAATACAGTGTCTCACCTTAGCTGCCACTCATGAGTTTATTTTCCTTTACCTAAGAGGAGGCAAACAAAAGCCTGGTCGTTGCCCAACCCAGGGACAGTTTAGATGCACATCTTTCTCAATGGCACCAGAAACCTCTCTCTTCCTTGGCATGTCGTTGGAGAAGAGGAGCCACATATAGCACTTCTTTCCTTTATTCACTCACACAACAGATACCTACTGAGCACCACCTACTTAACTAAGCACCATAGATTTTCAGAGTACAATAGTGAATAAGAGCCCCCAAAACTCATGGACTAGGAGAAGCCAAATTAGCCCACTGTTCTGCAGTGCTGAAGAGCTACATCCAAGGGACATCTGCAGACTCTGAGCAAGGAAATGGCTCTCTTTGTCAGGGGAAGAAAGGCATTTCGTGCTGAGGATAGAGCATTTGCAAAAATACAGTGGCTGGAAAAAGAAGACATGGATCTGACTGGAGCTGGGGCAGAGGGCTATCAAGTGTGGGCAGGAGTTGAGGCTGGAGATGAAAGCTGGAGGCAGCATGGGAACAGCAGCCTGGCCAGGACCAGAGGAAAACACGGGAGCTTTTCTGGAGAGGAGTGAGCAAGGTTCGGAAGGAAGGAACCCCTGGCTGGATGCTGGATTCTGGAGGACAGAGGAACAGTGCCCATGTCCAACACTCTGTCCATTGCTCAGGATAAGATGCAACAAGCTCCCAAACTACTGCCATGGGAGTGGGGACAGAGAGGAGCCAAATTCAAGAAGTATCTCAGAAATACATTCAATAGGATGTAGAGATCAATTTAAAGGGTGGCGCCAGAGGGTCTCTGCCACAGCTACCCAAGTCCCTCCCCAGCTGCCCAAGGTTCCAACCTCTCCTGTCCCCTGCTGGCTTTGCTCTCATCCCCAGCCAGAGCCAGTGGGAGAGAACACCAGGAAGGGAAAGAATGCTATTGGGGGATTTTCTTCTGTTTTTGTTTCCTTGTGTTCATTTTTAACACCTGTTGTTAAACCTCCCAAAAGTTCCCCTGGCTATTCTTCAAAATGGATTTTCCCTTACAGACCATGATTACATTGCCAAAGCTCAATGTTGTTCTCTGGTTATGCCCATGAGCTCTGGCATCAGAAAGGTCTGGATTTGAGCCCTGAAAAAAACACTAGCTGAAAAACCTGGTCAAGTCATATAACCTCTCTAACCCCCAGACTCCCCATCTGTCAAATGCGTAAAGCAGTACCTGTCTCTTGAGGGTGTAGTGAGGATTAAATGAGGTAGTAAAATAAAGCCTTTAGCACCGGCCCTAGCACATAAACTGCTTGATAGATAGAGGCTGAGGTGGGAGGATCACTTGAGCCCAGAAAGTCAAGGTTGCAGTGGAGACATGTTCACGCCACTGCACTGCAGCCTGGACAACAGAGTGAGACCCTATCTCTAGAAAACATATTAATAATAATTATGAGAGCCTAAGGTCAATGGATAGGCAGTCTCGAGATCAGGGTGTTCTTCAGTGTGGGTGCTAAAGTGAGGAAGCAAGAAAAAGAGTAGCTCGTTCTCAGAGAAGGGATTCTTGAAAACTTTAGAGGTAAGAGCAGTTGCTTGTGATAACACAATCTGTGGTGTAACCAAGAGAGTGGAAATCTGAGCTGGATTGAAAGTGATTTTTGGAGATTCAAAGGTTGAGGAACAACAAAGCCAGGGTGTTAGATGGATCATGCCATTAGATTTTGTTGCCAATGATGACAAAGGCAGAGATGGAGAGGAAGACAGTGCTAAAGTTGTCAGTAAGGGAAGGAAATCTCAGCCATGAGGAGGGGAAACAGATGGGATGGCAAGATAGCCCAAACCTCAGAGAAGTTGGTTTGTTTTAGTTGTTCATTGATTAAAAGGTTGATTTTTGTCTATTCAAAGGAGGAATGAGGAGAAATGGTTTAGAAACAGGAAATGTAAGGAAAATACCTACCATAGCTCTTTGCTTATCAAAATTTAAGCTGTTGTCATTGAAGAGTTTTCCCAAAAGACTGCTAGGAGATGCCCCAAAATGTTAATAGGGTTATATAAGGGTATATTTTCTGGTCATCTATTGACATATAACCAACCACCCTAAAACTTAGCCTAAGACATTTATTTTTCTCACGAATCTGCAACTTTGGTCAAGTTCAGCAGGGACGATTCATCTCCACTCCACTCTGTATCTGCTGGGGTGATCTGAAGGCTCGTTCATTCACATCTGATGGTGGATGCTGGCTGAGCCTTTAGCTGCGGCTGTGACCAGAGAACCTAAGCACAACTTCATCTTGTGGCAACTTCGCTTCCTCACAGAATAGTGGCTGTGTTCCCAGAGTGAGTGTCTCAAGAGAACCAGGCAGAAGCTATACCAGCTTTCATGACATAGCCTTGGTAATCACGTGATCTCATTCTCCTTTAGTCACAGGTTCACCCAGATTCAAGGAGGCAGAGCAGAGACCCCACCTTTCAATGAAGGAGTGTCAAGTTCACATTGTGAGGAAAGCTTGCAATGTGAGATGGAATGTTGATGCAGCCATCTGTGGAAATACAATCTTTCATAGTGACTTTCATTTTATTCTCCTTTTACCTTATGATGAGATGGTGCCCAGTGAGTTCAAACTTTAGCCATTTGATTTTTTTTTTTTTTTTTTTAAAGACAGAGTCTCACTGTGAGGCCCAGGCTAGAGTGCAGTGGTGTGATCTCAGCTCACTGGAACCTCCACCTCCCAGGTTCAAGCGATTCTCCTGCCTCAGCCTCCGAAGTAGCTGGGATTACAGGTGCACACCACCACACCCAGCTAATTTTTTTGCATTTTTGGTAGAGACAGGGTTTCACCATATTGGCCAGGCTGGTTTCGAATTCCTGACCTCAAGTGATCCGCCCACCTCAGCCTCCCAAAGTGCTGAGATTACAGGCATGAGCCACCATGCCCGGCCTAGGCATTTGATTTTAAACCACCAGCCTGATCATTAAAAGGTTATCAGTCTTTCCTGTTTAAATAGAAATACTAAGAAATCTTTGAACAGACTTTTATTTGGGGAAGAATCACTTGAGTGGCCCCTTTCAGTTATGTTGATATAAAGCAAGAAAGCATACATGGTTCTGGAGAGACAAAGGACAAAAATTGTATCTTTTTGTTTTATTGATTTAATTTTTTGCTTGGCAAAGTCCTGGGCTCAGTTGTATAAGCAAATAGAATTAAGCTGCCCCTCCCCAATACTCATTAATCGAAGGAACTTAAAAGTTATTGGGGAATAAGCAGGCAAATTTGCCAAAAGGACAAGGAGCTTTCTGGGAGGAAGAGGATCAAAATATTGACCTTTTCCCTTTAACATTCAAAGTTATTACAATAGGTTTAATTGATTGCAAGTATTTTGTAGAATGCACTTCCACTGAGGTTTGTCTTATGTTTTTCTTATTATTAGACTGGAGTTAGTGGTTTGGGGAATAAGACCACAGAGGTAACATCCCGTTCTCATCCTATCATGTTAAAGGTACACACTATCAACGTGACTTATCACTGTTTATGTTGACCTTGGTCACCTGCTCAAGGAATGTTTGTCAGATTTCTCCACTATAAAGCTACTCTTCCCCCCAGCTACCCACCCTCTCATACAGTACACTTTGGACAAAAGTCACTATGCAAAGCTCAAATTTAAGGAGCAAGAAGTGTGGTAGACTGCCTAATAGACCCCAAATATGTCCACATGCTAATCCCCAGAATCTGAATGACACCTTATATGTCAAAAGTGATTTTATATTTGCATTTAAATTAAGGATTTCACCATATAGAGATTATCCTGGATTATCTGGATGAGCCCTAATTGTAATGGCAAGTGTTCTTGTAAGAGAGAGGCAGAACAGGAAAAGAAACTATAATCCAAGTGAACAGACAGCCTACAGAATGGGAGAAAATGTTTGCAATCTATCCATCTGACAAAGATCTAATATCCAGAGTCTGCAAGGAATTTAAATAAATTTACAAGAAAACAACCCCATTAAAAAGTGGGCAAAGGATAAGAACAGACATGTCTCAAAAGACATTCATGTGGCCAACAAACATATGAAAAAAAGCTAATCATCACTGATCACTAGAGAAATGCAAATCAAAACCACAGTGAGCTACCATCTCACACCAGTCATAATGGCGACTATTAATAAGTAAAGAGACAACAGATGCCGATGAGGTTGCAGAGAAAAAGAATGCTTTTACATTGTTGGTGGGAATGTAAATTAGTTCAACCATTGTGGAAGATAGTGTGACAATTCCTCAAAGATCTAGAAACAGAAACACAATTTGACCCAACAATCCCATTACTGGTTATATACCCAAAGGAATATAAATCATTCTGTTATAAAGATACATGCACACATATGTTCATTGCAGCACTGTTTGCAATATCAAAGACATTGAACCAACCCAAATGTCCATCAACGATAGACTGGATAAAGAAAATGTGGTACATATACACCATGGAATACTATGCAGCCATAAAAAAGCAGTAAGATCATGTCCTTTGCAGGGACATGGATGGAGCTGGAAGCTATTATCCTCAGCAAAGTAATGCAGGAACTGAAAACCAAACACCACATGTTTTCTCTTATAAGTAGGAGCTGAATGATGAGAACACATGGACACATGATGGGGACAGGGAGCAACACACACTGGGGCCTGTCAGGGAGGGCAGGGGGAAGGGATAGCATCAGGAAGAATAGCTAATGGATGCTGGGCTCAATACCTAGGTAGTGGGTTGATCTGCAGCAAACCACCATGGCACACATCTACCTATGTAACAAACCTGTACATCCTGCACATGTACCCCAGAACTTAAAAGTTGAAGAAAAAGAGGAAGCCAGAGGGAGATTGACCCAGAAGAAGGGAAAGCAATGTGATCCCAGAGGCAGAGAGTGGAGAAATGTGGCCAGCAACTAGAAGAAGCTGGAGGAGGCAAGGAGACCCCAGAGATTCCAGAGAAAGCACAGACCCACTGACACCTTGATTTTAGTTCAGTGATACTGATTGCAGATTTCTGGCCCCTATAACTGTGAAAATAGATCTTTGTCAAAAATCACCAAGTGTGGCAATTTGTCATAGCAGCCACGAGAAACTAATGTGAAGAGTGATGTTCCACCTCCTTGAGGGTGCAGTGTCTATATAAATAATTTGAAATTCTTCTGCTTTGGAGATTTGCCTCTTTGCCCAGTTTATTTATTCAGTTATTTATTTATGAACACTTGTGAACTCATAAATATTTATATTCTGAGTTATAATCCATTACTGCTCTATTTTGTTCTGCACATTCTTTTGAGAGACACATGTCTTTCTCCTTGCAGGTAACCTACCACATTCACAGGTGCCTTGGGCAGGGCACACGAGAAGGTCCTAGGGATTAGATGGAGATTTAGAAGATGAGTTTGTCCACACCCATGACAGTGACTGCAGGCTGGGTGTGCAAACTTTGAAACAGAAACAGAGTGATAAACTTTCCATTAAAGCAAAAATTCAAAAGACAGTGTTACATGCACACATAAAATGGATTTTGCCCACAAGTGACTAAATGGATAAATAATATCTATAAAATATACATCAAGTCTTCTCAGTAGTATAAGTTAACAAAATGTCCCAGTTTATTCAGTCTGCTATAACAAAATACCTTAGACTGGGCAATTTATAAACAGAAATTTATTGCTCATAGTTCTGGAGGCTGGGAAGTCCAAGATCAAGGCGTCAGCAGATTTGGTGTCTGATGAGGTGGAAGGGAAAATCAAGCTCCCTCAAGCCTCTTTAACCAGAGGCCCTGATCCCACTCATGACAGCAGAGCCCTCATGACCTCATCATCTCCTAAAAGCCCCACCTCTTAATACTTGCAAGGGAGATTAGGTTTCAACATATGGATTTTGGGGAGGACACAAATGTTCAGATCATAGCAACGTGGAATTTATATTTAAGAGTAAAGTTAGTTTGGGTCTTGGTTGATGTCACTGATGGATTTTAGTCACCCTGAACTAACAAAAAACAGCAGCTGTAGTCTATTTTCTTCAGAAAAACCTCAAGGCAAAGCTACTCCATACCTATATGTCATTCTCACTTGAAAAATTTTCTGTTCCTTGCTGACAACGTTTTCCTTGTTTCCAGCAGAAGTCTCTTCAGCTTTAATTTCTATTTTCAGCCG
Source organism: Piliocolobus tephrosceles (assembly GCF_002776525.5). NCBI lineage: Eukaryota > Metazoa > Chordata > Mammalia > Primates > Cercopithecidae > Piliocolobus > Piliocolobus tephrosceles. The sequence continues at coordinate 71,068,422 of NC_045448.1, read as the reverse complement.
TCCAGAGATAGAATGAATATGTGTTTCCAAAAAAGTTTTAATGCCAAATTGGGTTGGGGACAAGGAGGGCTCCAAAGGCCATGGTACTTGAGGGCACAATGAGAGGAAAGGGCCCTGGTCTAAGTGCTAGATACACAGGCCTTAGATTTCGTTCAAGTGCCATTACTTTGCTGTGAACAAGATTGTTAATTTAAGAACATATTTCTCAAGGGAGAGATCACAGCCCAGTCTCCAGGAGTTAAAAGGATTGCCTTTGGCATGGGACAGACCCAGGTTTTCGTTTTGGTTGTACCTCTTACCAGTTGTGAGATGTTGGGCAAGTTATCTCCCTGAGGCTTATTTTTCTCATCTGTAAAATAAAGACCATATCTATGTCATAGGTCGTGTGAGAAGTATACAGAATCATGTGACAGAACATGGCAAGCCCTGAGCTGACCTTAACCAGACCTGGGAATATATTAGGGTCCAATCCCCACCCTCTTCTCCCCTTCCCCCACTGCACGGGTGGGTTCCTGAATTGTTCTTGCTGCCTTAAATTAGTACAGCCCCAGGCCGGGCGCGGTGGCTCAAGCCTGTAATCCCAGCACTTTGGGAGGCCGAGATGGGCGGATCACGAGGTCAGGAGATCGAGACCATCCTGGCTAACACGGTGAAACCCCGTTTCTACTAAAAAATACAAAAAACTAGCCGGGCAAGGTGGCGGGCGCCTGTAGTCCCAGCTACTCGGGAGGCTGAGGCAGGAGAATGACATAAACCCGGGAGGCGGAGCTTGCAGTGAGCTGAGATCCGGCCACTGCACTCCAGCCCGGGCGACAGAGCGAGACTCCGTCTCAAAAAAACAAAAAATTAGTACAGCCCCAAACTGCAACCTGTAATCTTCCCTCTAACACTGAACAAAAGCCTTCAGGCCAATAACTCATCCTCTCCCTTGGGTTTCTGAGTATACCTTAGATGAGGCTAAAAGTGGACCCCAATACACCTTGCCTGATATGCACTAACCTTGACTCCTTGCCTAGCATGCACTGGCCCTAACTCCTTGTCAAGCATGCACTAGCCCTGGCTCCTTGCCTAGCATGCTTTAGCCCTGACTTCTTATCTAGCATGTTCTAGCCCTGACTCTTTGTCTAGCATGTACTAACCCTGACCTTGTCTAGCATGATCTAGCCCTGACTCTTCGTCTAGCATGCTCTAACCCTGACTCCTTACCTAGCATGCACTAGCCCTGACTCCTTGACTAGCTTGCACTTGCCCTGATTCCTTGTCTAGCATGCACTAGCCCTGACTCCTTGCCTTGCATGCACTTGCCCTGACTCCTTGCCTAGCATGCACTTGCCCTGACTCCTTGCCTAG
>NC_045448.1:70949857-71067062 GCF_002776525.5 Piliocolobus tephrosceles | reverse complement strand
ACTAGCCCTGACTCCTTGCCTAGCATGCACTTGCCCTGACTCCTTGCTTAGCATGCACTTGCCCTGATTCCTTGTCTAGCATGCACTAGCCCTGACTCCTTGCCTAGCATGCACTTGCCCTGACTCCTTGTCTAGCATGCACTAGCCCTGACTCCTTGTCTAGCATGCTCTCGCTCTCACTCTCACTCCTCACCTAGTATTCGCTAGTCCCCTCTCTGGGACCTGGTACATTCTACCTTTACCCTCTCCTGCTGGCTATAACCCTGCTTTGCCTCCCACATACATCTCTAGGGCCTCACTCAAAACCCCCTATTGCCTCACCTCAGTCACTAGCCGCAACTCTAAAGATACTGGCATAACCTTGCCCAAACTGAAGGTCACTGTGTCTTCTAAGATTCTGATATCCAAGTGCCACTACCTCTTAGTCCCTCTAGCCCTAGTTCACCCTCTAGCTGGTTCCTCCTCTGCTGATAGCCTGCTTGCTTCACACCTGAGGCACTGAAGGTAGCCATTATCTTGTTTTACCTTCCACAACAACTTTTGAATTGCCCCATTTCACAGATGAGAAAACTGAGCCCCAGAGATATTTGGTAAATTGCCGAATGTTCATGACTAATAACCTCCAGAGAACTTGGGGCCCCCTGACCTCTAACTCAGGCTCCACTTAGCTTCCTGTGTCACAGATCCAAAGATCAGAAGAGCCAGCTCCCTAATTTGCACTTTGGATGGCAGTGAATTAAACTTTAAAGGCTTGGCAGGTAGTGCTGTTCCTGACTCCCAGGCATTTGGCAGTTGTTGGTATATGTTTCCAGAAATACATTTCTACATGAAGGGAAAAAAGAGGGAACATATTTCTGTTTGACTAATAAACATCCAATCCCAAGGGCTCTACAAAAGTTTAAGCTCTCAAATGGCACAGAGACCTGCCCAAGTGAGAGACAAGGAAGTATTCAGTTGGGCAGAAACATCTGATTTTATTTGCAAAGGGGCCCTTTGGGATATAAGTGCTGTTAACATGATCCCAGGAGGAGGGGAAACAGAATTTTCCAAGGCTCTCCCAAAGGCAGTGAACTCTGTCTCTCAGAGGACATGGAGGCCTTGGTGTCTGACCAGCCAGAAGCTTAGCCCTCAAGTCTTGTGTGTGCACAGGTAGGCACAATAGAATCAGCCCTGGTGGCCTTGAAAGTCACATCCAACATTATCAGGAGGCAAAGACTCCAACACATCAGTCTGAAAACAAGATGTCTCAGCCCTCATCACCGTTGGAAATGACCTTGTTAGTTTATTAAATTGTTTAATCTCTATGTATATTCCATGGGGTCAAGGATGTTGCCTATTCACTGCTGGGTCTCCAGCTCCTAAAAGTGTCTGACATACAGCAGGAGATCAGTAAACATTCTTTGAGTGCACTTATAGTTTCCATCTTGGACCTTCTTTGTTAGACACCAGCAAGACAAAAGGTACTGTGCTTTCATGATCCTGGGGTGGGGTAAGCCAGGTAGCCAGCCTTAGTCTGTTGCCCAGGGGTCAGAGGTTATTGCCTGGTGTGACCAGGATAGGGGAGATCAAGGACATCTATCCTACTTCTATCTTTATTTGTTTTAAATAACAAATATTATCATGAACTTCTTTGCCAAAAGGCCCATCTCATTAAACCTACCAAATATCTTCCCTATCCAAAACTTAGTTGTAATTAGTAATTATTACTATTGGCTATCATTTACTGATTGACCACCATGTGCTATGTATATATTATCTCCTCAAGTTCTTAAAGCATCTCATATTTGTATTATCCCTATTTTACTGATGAAGAAACTGAGGCTTGGAGAAGCTAAGAAACTTGGTCTAGGTTATACAGCTATTAAGCAAGGGGCTCAAGTTGTGAACCTGAACCAAGTCTATTCAAAGCCCCTGACCTTCACCACTATGCTATGCTGGCTCTCACAAGGTCATAAAATAAGTAAATTGCTTGTTTTTTCTCTTAAGTCAAAATTTCACAAGGAAAAGCATCCACCCCAGATTCTCCTATCAGACTTGGATTATTCAGTTACCTTCTGGAATGCAGCAGAACTGCCTTTCTGAGCTGACTGGGTCACTGAGGTCATCTCTCCCTGACATGCTGTCAGAGTCAGATCAGAACAACTGAAGTGGAGACCAGCCATGGCAGCCCTGACCTGCCATGAATGATATAGATGGTGGCAGCATCACGAAAGGAAATCAACTTAGGCTTTCGGTCAACTTGCGGTCTCCCCTCTGTGGGTCTTTCCTACCTTTCACCCGTCTTGGGAAGAAGTAGGCATGGGTGAATTAGTTTATAGAAGTGTGCCAGAGCTCTGGGCACAAGGTGCCACTTCCTTAGGTCATGTCCATCCTCCACCTAGGAAAGACCAGAGCTCACCCAGAATCCCTCCTGATATTTTCAATAATAAAGGTACAGTGGGTTCCTGGTATCCTCCCAGGAGGTGGTTCTCCCAAGGGTGTTAAAAAAAAAAAAAATCAGTTCTCCCTTGTTAAATTTGTGGTTTCCTGTAATAGCTTGACATGGGCCATTACCCCATCCAGCACCCCTCTCTCTTCTTGAATCCTCAGCCTCACCAGCCTACCTATTACATTAACTCCCAAGACAATGTCATCTCTATCCTCCTGGAAGGAAATGAGGCCTAGGACTCCGTCTAAAGAGGGGTCACACTTCTGACTGACTCAGGAAGGATGGATATCTACCAATCTCCATTTGCTAGAGAAGGGTTCAGTAGGCATCCCAAATTCTACCCTCTCAGAAGAGCCACCCCACACCATTTCTAGTGGCTGTCTGGGGAAGGCCATGCAATAGTCCTCAGCTTTCCATCAGGGCTGGCAGTCCAAAATCAATCTCATCTGCGCCACTGGCAGTGCCCTCCGTTGTGGGTGCCAAGAAAGTGGTACTTAAGCTGGGGGGTCAAGCAGAAAGGAAAAGATACATAACTGCAGCTGCACCGTGTCATGACGTCAGGGTCTGGAAACTGAAGAAGGCACGGGAGGGAGAAAGAAAAGGGATGTTTGTTTGGAAACCATCTCACACAGTCCAAATTAAACAGGCTGTTTGCTCAAGTCTGCTTTCCATTTCTGCCCCTCTCTCTATGAATTCTTACCTCTCCTAAAACCTCTCTCCCTTAACCCAGTGTCCCACTTCTAAAAGAGTCTAAGGAATTCCTCCTGATCCTTTCAAGTGCCTGAATTGCTGCATAAACTTAGTATCACTGGTCCCATTTTAAAATGCCAAAAACAAAGCAAGGCCCACATCCTCTCCTTGAAGTCTTTCCTGAAAATTGCAGCCATCTCTGATCTCTCTCCCACCTCACCAGTCTTGAAATTTACTGACTGTATCATTCATGTGAGCACTTGAGCTCTGTTCAGCCCAACAGAGGCCATAGCTTTTTTGTCTTGACTATTCTCAGATTATTTCATGTAGGTATGTTGTCTTCCTGGGAAAACTGTAAACTCCCTGGAGTCTAGGACTGGGTCATGTAGTTCTTTAGTATATGACAGTGTGTCACATATAGTGTTCTGTATATGGTTCTGAATACACAGGAAATGTTTTTTGTGAAGCTGCAATGGGCTGAAAAGAACCAAAGGGAGGCATATGACGAAAGAAGATCACTGGGCACTCATCAGCAAAATGTTTAGTGGCCTCCAATTTCAGGTGAGTAATGTTTAGGATGGACCCAAGGTATAAGCCAGAATAACACATGGGCCAGTACCTGTTGCAATAGGTAAGCTGACAGAGTGCTGTGAGGTTTTGGATTGAGCAGTCTGCACATGCAGAGGGAAGAGGGAGATCCATACTTTGTTTGGACTGAGACTCAACACCAAACCATAGTCCAAGCCAGGTCACCCAAATGGCAATGCTTCCCTGGAACAGGTGCCAAGTTCACCAGATTAGCTGTTGATTTGTCCATTTTAGCACTATTCTGCATCTCCATGATCATCCACTTTTCAAAGGACACCTGATTTTACCTCAGCCACCACCTTTGTTGAAACAAAAAATAACTCATCAACTTACCCAAACAATATGAGTCAGAGGTAGCCTTGGGAATTTCACTGACAGCTCTAGAATTCCAGGTCTACTTCCTGCAGCTGGAAGTAGGCTTCCTTGTTCTCTCACTGGCATGTTTGAACTCTAAAAGGGCCTTTTTTCTAATGGCATCCCTTGCAGATGTTAGCAAGAATGAACCTTCAGCCAGTGGCAGTGCCCTCCAGAGTACTGGGATTACAGGCATCAGCCACTTTAGAAGTGACTCTTTTAGAAGTGGCTCATGCCTGTAATCCCAGTACTCTGGAAGGCTGAGGCAGGAGGATCACTTGAGCCCAGTTCCAGACCATCCTAGGCAACATAGGGAGACCCCATCTCTACAAACACACACACACTAACTGGGCATGGTCGTGGATGCCTGTAGTCCCAGCTACTCGGGAGGCTGAGGTGGGAGGATTGCTTGAGCCTGGGAGGCAGAGGTTGCAGTGAGCCAAGATCATGCCACTGCATTCCAGCCTGGGTGACAGGGCAAGACTGTCTCAAAGAAAAAAAAAAGAATTTTCTGGCTACTTGATGAGTGGACGAAATCAGCAACCTGAGAGAGGACGGCACTCACAGAGTGTACAGCATGAGGCTAGTGTTGGAGTCCCTGGAGGGTTTGTCAGCATGGGGAGGGGCTTCAGAGAGCACCTGCTCCATCGCCGGTGTTACAGGCCAGGAGCCTGAGGCCCTAGGATACTGGACGACCGCCCAAAGCCACACAATGTGATCACAGTGTTCCCGCAGCTGGGGCTTTGGCTTCCTAACTCCCAGTCCCAGGTTTTCCCAGTACCTAAGAAAGGAATGCAAAGAGTTAAAAAAATAAGGTGCAAACTCTGTGGTAAAATTTGGTGGGTGAGGGTGAGAAGGACAATATCCTTTGAGAGCTCAAAAAGAACAGCAACAGAAAAGTTCCACAGAATAGCTAGAGTGGGTTGCAGAGCTCATCATTGCCAGAAGTATCTGTAGTGCCCACCAGACCCAGTATGTCTTTCCTAGGGATGCTGTCATGAAGACCACTGGGACTGGGAGGCTTTTTTCTTTGAGACAGGGTCTCACTCTGTCACCCAGACTGGAATGCAGTGGTGATCATGGCTCACTGCAGCCTTGACTTCCCAGACTCCAGCAATCCTCCCACCTCAACCTCCTGAGTAGCTGGGACTACAAGTGTGTGACACCACACCCGGACAATTTTTGAATTTTTGGTAGAGGTGGGGTGTCACCACGTTGCCCAGGCTGGGCTCAAGCAATCCACCCACCTTGGCCTCCCAAAGTGCTGGGATTACAGGCATGAGCCACCGTGTGCGGCCAATTAGGGGGCTTAAACAACAGAAATTTATTTCCTCAAAGCTCTGGAAGCTAGAAGTTCAAAACTGAGATGTCAAAAAGGTTGGTTTCCTCTGAGGCCTCTCTGCCTGGCTTGTAGATGGCTGCCTTCCCCTATGTCTAGACATGGCCATCCTCTATGCGCCTCTGAATCCTAATCTTCTCTTCTTACAAGGTCGCCAGCATATTGGATTAGGACCCATCCTAAAGACCTCATTTTAACTTACCCCTTTAAAGTTTCCGTCTCCAAACACAGTCACATTCTAAGGTACTGGGGGTTAGGACTTCAACATATAAATCTGGGGAGGACACAATTCAGCCGATAGCACCCAATAACATTTCATTCTGAATCTACTAGTGGGGAGTTGTCCAGTTCTCCTCCTCCTCCAACAGGGCATTTGGGCTAGTCTAGTGGGACATTGGCCTAGAAGCTACACTGGGGCTGGGGCCTCTCAGTCCAGCAACCAGAGCAGGATCACAGGGTTCCTTGAAGAGCCGTGAGCCAGCCTTCCAGGAGCTTCTGCCCTGAGTCGTTCCACATGCCCTCGTCACACTCTTCTCACCAATCTCTGCAAATCTCCACATGCAAGTACAGAATAAACAGGAGGCTTTCTAAAAGAAATGCAGTTTGGCCTTTGGCCCATTCACATGGAACAGAACTCCTAGGCTAAAGAGTAGAGGCAAATGTGATGGAGATGAAGGTTATGCTGTGGCCCTGGCCTGGTCCCAAATGAGCAGTGCCCTCAGGCCCTGAGTCTGGAGAGACTGCTGCCACCCCAGATGGCCTGGCCTACCCTGCAGGGGTGAGCTGATGGGGCAGCACCCCCCTCTGGTTTCACATTTTCTTCAGATTCTTCACACATCTGCAGCAGCTTCCTGAAGACAGAAATCAGCTGGTGCCTACCTGTTTGGAAACCCACCAAAGCAAAGAGCAAAATAGCATCTAAATTGGTAGGAAACACTGTTTCAAGTCTGGAAAATACTCTTTTGATTATGTAAAAAAAAGACCATAAAGATAGCACAGAAACTGTGTCACTGAGAGCAAAATGTGTGTTGATTTAAAAAAAAAGTCCAGGGCATGGGAACTGTGTTATGAATCATGTTCCACATTTGGAGGAAGAGCCAGTAAGAGTACAAAACCTGGCTGGGCACGGTAGCTTACACCTGTAGTCCCAACATTTTGGGAGGCCAAGACAGGAGGATCGCTTGAGGCCAGGAGTTTGAGACCAATCTGGACAGCATAGCAAGACCCCATCTCTACTTAAAAACCTAAAAAAGCAAAAGCACAAAAACCATAACTGAGCATGGTGATACATGCTTGAAGCTCCAGCTACTCAGAAGGCTGAGGTAGGAGGATCTCTTGAGCCCAGACATGAGGCTGCAGTGAGCTGTGATTGAGCCACTGCACTCTAGCCTGGGTGACAGAGCAATACCCCATCTCTTAAAGAAAAAAACAAACAAACAAACAAACACAAAACCATTGTGTGTCCCCGGTAACAAGGGACTTATGAGAAAGGCAGGTTTGCCCAACTCCTAGGACAACAAACATCAAGGAAACATCAAAAATGCTTCTCTAACCTTGCCCGAGACTCGATCATTTACAGATGAGCCTTGTCTACCTACAAATGTGAAGTTCTCTGTGAATGAGATGAAACTTTGCTTACTTGCTGTATCTAGGGTCAAAGAGCCTTTGGTCCATGTTTGTCAGAAAGACTCAATGACATAGGACACAGGCAAAATGCCAAAAACTACCCATGCCTTTTGTATTTTCATACCCTTGGAGTCGTGGGTCTTTCCTTAACAAGGTTGGTGGACTAGTTCAGTCACTAAAGATAACCTGCCATGATTTAAGGTGCCTTCCCAGCTCAGAGTTTGATGGCTGCTTTACTTCCCATTGACTATTCAACATTAGCCAGTCCCAGGGCTTTTCTTGAGCCTGACACCAAGCACCGCCCTTATCAGAAGCATGGCATATTCAGAATAGCAAATGGCTCCCCACGGCTGGTACCTAAGGTATATTTTGCTTTGTATAACATAAAATTTTCCTCTCTCTGTCCAACTGCACATGAATGTTTTGTTTTCTGTTTTTGAGACAGTTTCTCATTTTGTCACCCAGGGGCTGGAGTGCAGTGGCACAATCACGGCCCATTGCACTCCAGCTTCTGGGCTCAAGCAATCTTCCCACCTCAGCCTCTCAAGTAGCTGGGACCACAGGCGCATACCACCACACTTGGCTAAGTTTTTTAATTTTTATTTTTGTAGAGATGGGGTCTCTACAACTGTGTTGCCCAAGCTGGTCTCCAACTCCTGGACTCAAGCAGTCCTCCTGCCTCAGCCTCCCAAAGTGCTGGGGTTACAGGCATGCGCCACTGCACCCAGCCTGCACATAAATTCTAAATAGGGCCAGTAAGCCAGGCAGGTGCTATGTAGGAATTTTTAAATCTGAAAATCCAAAATCTGTGAAAAACACTGCCTGAATGTACAGAGAGAAAATGTTGTGTTCTTTGTTGATGAAGAAAACCAAATCTTGTGAAATATTTAAAGAGGTTTATTCTGAGCCAACATGAGTACCCAGGCCCCAGGGAACAGTCTCAAGAGGTCTTGAGAAAGTGTGGCTGAGATGATTGGGTTATAGTTTGGTTTTATACATTTTAGAGAGATGGAAGTTACAGGCAAAGACATAAATCAATACATGTAAGGTATATATTGGTTCGGCCCAGAAAAGCTGGGCATCTCAAAGCAGGGACTTATAGGTCACAGGTGGATCCAAAGATTTTCTGATTGGCAGTTAGTTGAAAGAGTTCAACTTTGTCTAAAGACTTGCCAGTAGAAAGAAATGCTTGAGTTAAGCTAAGGGGGGTTGTCACGACCAGGGCTTTTGTTATATATATGAAGCCTCATAGGTAGCAGTCTTTGGAGAGAATAGATGGTAAATGTCTCTTTTTGGACCTTAAAAGATGTTTATCCCTCCTAAATTCAGGAAAGCCCTGTCTGCATCAATGGAGATTCTCTACAGATGCAAATATCCTCCCCTAAAAGACGGTTTTGTGGGACCATTTCAAAATATGTCAAAGAAATACATTTTGGGATAAAATATTCTTATTTCCTTCAGGATCTGCTATCTGTCCTGTGATGCTAACTAGAGCCAGGGTGGCATTTGGTGTCTTATTCCCAGAGTCTGTTTTGTTAGTCTTATGATCTCTATTTTAATATTACTGCTGGTCAATTGCACCTAGACTCCAAAGGAAGGGGGTATAATGAGGTGGTCCGACCTTCCTTCTTGTATTAGTTCATTTTCACACTGCTATAAAGAACTGCCTGAGACTGGGTAATTTATAAAGAAAAGTTTAATGGACTCACAGTTCCATGTGGCTGTGGAGGCCTCAGGAAACTTACAATCATAGTGGAAGGCAAAAAGGAAGCAAGGCATGTCTTCCATGGCAGCAAAAGATAGAGTACAAGGGGGTAACTGCCACACACTTTTAAACCATCAGATCCCATGAGGACTCACTATCACAAGAACAGCATGGGGGAAAATACCCCCATGACCCAATCACCTCCCACCAGGTCCTTCCCCTGACACATGGGGATTAAAATCCCACATGAGATTTGGGTGGGGACACAGAGCCAGACCATATCACTTCCCATCATAGCTGGGTGTGATGATTAATACTGAGTGTCAACTTGATTGAAGGATGTAAGGTATTGATCCTGGGTGTGTCTGTGAGGATGTTGCCAAAGGAGATTAACATTTGAGTCAATGGCCTGGGGAAGGCAGACCCACCTTTAATCTGGTGGGTTCAATCTAATCAGCTGCCAACAAATATAAAGCAGGCAGAAAAATGTGAAAAGTGTGAGACTGGCCTAGCCTCCCACCATGCGTCTTTCTCCCATGCTGAATGCTTCCTGTCCTCAAACATCAGACTCCAAGTTCTTCAGTTTTGAGACTTGGACTGGCTCTCCTTGCATCTCAAGGCTGCAGACAGCCTATTTTGGGACCTTGTGATCATGTAAGTTAATACTTAATAATATATTTTATATATATATATAAAATCTCCTATTAGTTCTGTCCCTCTAGGGAACCCTGACTAATACACTGGGAATTCAGTTTTTCAGGTTTCTCTGGGGTCCCGTTGGTCCAGAGGGGATCCATTCAGTTTCAGGTAGGTGGCAAGGGGGTGCTTAGAATTTTATTTTTGGTTTACACCTTATTTGTAAGGACTTAGCAAACATACAACTAAAAGTGAATGAGTAAATGATCCTGATGAGTTTGTTCCACACTAGTTCCCATCCTCCATGGAACTAGGAATGCCCATGGGCCCTTCATCTCCTTGAGACTGAGTTCCCAGAGGCTGCTCCACAGGCTACCCAAGGAGTGCAGGAGGTATCTGCCCCTTTTTTTGCATGTAAGATTTATCTGCCAGAAGTCAATGATAATAGTTAATATCCATGTTGGTTTAATTAAAAGGATTGGTTTTTCTCCCATATAATTAAAATGAAACTTGAAGTTAGAATACAGAAGCACTCTAGTAATGTACATCCAATTAGATATCCAGGAGATTTCATAACAACAGAATGCTAATAGTTCTGTGGAAAGAGAACAAGGTAGATACTCATTTGCAGTAACATTCCAGTTTTTTTTTTGTTGTTTGTTTGTTTGTTTTTTGGTTTTTTTTGTTTTTGTTTTGTTTTGTTTTGTTTTTCATTCATTAAGGAAAGGCTGCCCACTGGCCAAATTCAGGAAGTTGTTATTCTAATCAAGATAAAGACCCAGACCTGACACACTGTAATAGCCTTAGGAATGCCCAGGGCAGAATGAACCAACCCAACCTGCTAGGACAACAACTGAGGTAGAGACCCAGGTGTGGGAAAGATTTAAAAGTAACTGCCACAGCCTGGATGAGGACAGGAAGTCCCAATCCTGTACTGGAATGGGTGAGAGCATTCTACCAGGGCCACATTTCCTGCTGCACCCAGCGTCAGCCCAATCCCCCAGGGCATGCAGATGAGGTCGGCAGCACAGCCTTGCCCTGCCCTTGTGGAGATGACAGCACAGGGAAGAGGAGATTAATGCCGGGGACTATCAGAAAGCAATCCGGACTGCGTGTGAGCAAGTGTTGGGTAGAAACTCTGACCACACATACCAGAAATGCAGAAAAGACAGTGACGAGTGGACAGGATTGCCCAGAGGAGGCTCACCAAGAGGGAAAAACTGAAACTGGGTGTTCAGGGGACAGATAAGGACTTCCTGCAGCAGAGAAGAGAATGGCAAAAGAAAAAAGGCAAAGAGAAAGATACTTCTTTATAAAGTGGAGTCACATCTAAAGAGTTAGTGGGAGTTTTCTATGTCATAGGTTATTATAGAAACTTCATGGGGCCTAGTATATTCTCTCCCCCAACTTTCTCACTCTCAACTGTTGATGTGCATTTTGTCCAGTTATGAAACCAGAAGGCATCATTCTATAAATTAGAACTTTCAGGAGAGTAGAGGCAAACCTCTGAGGTCATTCAGAGTCATTTAAACATTGTCATTAGCAAGTAACAGTGACTCACCACAACCTCTCATAGGCAGGTAGATTGGGTTCAAGAGGGTCGTGATTCATTCTTCCTCACCCCAGAAATCAGGCTCCCTAGCAGGGCAGGAAGCGGCTGCTGCCTTCTCCAGGGCAGTTGACCAGGGACTTCCAGTAGGTTTCATGAGCCTGCTCAGCAGCCCTCTCCTGAAGGCCACTAAGACTTACTGTAAAGGGTGCAGCTCAGAAGGGGAGATCCTCATCACCTCTGAGGAATTCAAGAATGAGGCATCAAGCCAGAATTCATTATACCCTTTCCCACCTTCCATGAAACTTCTTTCCCTGAATGTTTCATAGGTTCAAAATGTAAGTCCCAGAAACTTAACCACATGGATGGGCCTTATAAATGACCTGTTTGTTTCAGACATTAAAGAAGGTCTAAATAAATGGAAAAATTCCCTGTTTATGGGTCAATAGACTTAACACTGATAAGATAGTGAAACTTCCCAAACTGATCTACAGATTCAACAAAAACCCTATCAGAATCCCAACTGATTTCTTCATAGGAGTCAATAATGATTGTAAAATTCAAATAGAGTTTCAAGAGACCCAGACTAGCCAAAACAGTCCTGAAAAATAACAAAGTAGGAGGACTACACTTCCTGATTTCAAAACTTACTACAGGGGTTCCTGGTTACTATAAAGCAATCAAGACAGTGTAATACTATAGCACAAGAATAGACATGTCAATGAATGGAATAAGATTAACAGCCCAGGAAGAAACCCATACATCTATGATCAACTAATTTTTTACAGGGGTACCCAGACTGCTATGTGGGGAAAGAAGAGTCTTTTCAACAAACAGCACTGAGTAGACACAGGCAAAAGAATGAAGTTGGATCTTTCCCTCACACCATATGCAAAAATTAATTAGTCATTAGGAAATGTAAATCAAAACCACAATGACATACCACCTAATACCTATGAGGATGGCTATAATAACTGTTTTTAAAAAACAAGTTGAGTATTGACGAGGATGTGGAGAAATTAGAACTCTCATGCATTACTGGTGGGCATGTAAAATAATGCAGCCACTATGGAAAACAGTTTAGCAGTTCCTTTAAAAGTTAAACATAGAATTACCACATGACCCATCAATTCCACTCCCGTGTGTGTGTGTATATATGTATAAAATGTATATATGTGTGTGTATAAATATGTACAAAGTTTGTATATATATAAAATATGTATACACATACAAGAGGAATGAGAACATAAACCCACATAGAAACTTGTACGTGGATATTTATAGCAGCATTATTTATAATATCCAAAAGGTGGAAACAACCCAGATGTCCATCAGTGGATGAATGTATCAGCAAATGGCACTATATACATAGAATGGAATATTCAGCCATAGAAAAAGAAATGAAGTACTGATATGCTGTAACTTGGATGAATCTCTAAAACACTATGCTAACTGAAAGAAACCAGCACAAAAGGTAACATATTAGAATATTCCTTTTATATAAAATAGCCAGAATAGGCAAATTCATCAAGACAGAAAGCAGACTAGTGGTTAACAGGGGATTTGAGGAGGGGACTAATAGAGAGTGATTATTTCATGGATATGGAAGAACTTCTGGAGTGGTGAAAAAGTTTTGAAACTAGAGAGAGGTAGTGGTTCCCAACATTATAAATGCACTAAATACCACAGAATTGTACATTTTAAACTGGTTAATAGTGTCTTACATAAATTATACCTCAATTTTAAAAGATTAACTCAAAAGGGAGGAAAGATCTAAAAGTAAGAGCTAAAGTCTAAAAGTAAGGGCCAGGGCCAGGGCCAAGAGTCTTGGCTCATGCCTATAATACCAGTGTTTTGAGAGGCCCAGGCAGGAGGGTTGCTGGAGGCCTGGAGTTTGAAATGTTGCCTGGGCAACATAGTGAGACCCTGTCTCTACAAAAAATTTTTAAACTAGCCAGGCATGGTGGTGCACACCTGTAATCCCAGCTACTGAGGTGGCTGAGGCAGCAGGATCACTTGAGTCCGGGAGTTTGAGGTTACAGTAAGCTATAATCATGCCACTGCAATCATGTTGCTCTGGGCAACAGAGCAAGACCCTGTCTGTATTAGAAAACTCTTATGACTCAATATAAAAAGTCTAATTATCCAATATTAAAATGGGCAAAAAACATCTGAATACACATTTCTCCAAAGAAGATATATAAATGGCCAATATACACATCTAGAAATGCTCTAGGTCATTAGTCATTAGGGAAATGCAAACAAAAACCATAACACCACTTGGCACCCACTAGGATGACTTTAAAAAAAAAAAAAAAGCGTTGGCCAGGATGTGGAGAAATTGGAACCCTCATACGGTCAGGCAATTCCTCAAATGATTAAACAGTTACCATATGATCCAGCAATTCCACTACCAGGTATATACCAAAAGAATGAAAACACCCCTTCACAAAAACTTGCACATACATATTTACAGCAACATTATATAAGAGAAATGAAAATATATACCCACAAAGAAACTCATACACAAATGTTTATAGCAGCATTATCCATTATAGCCAAAAGGTAGAAGCAACCCGAATGTCCAACTGATGAATGGATAAACAAAATATAGCATATACATACAATGGAATGATAGTCATAAAGAGGTATGAAGTGATGATATACACACTACAGCACACATGAACCTTGAAAACATGCTAAGTGAAGGAAACCAGGCACAAAGGCCACCTATTATATAATTCCATTCATATGAAAGTCTGGAGTAGAGAAATTTACAGAGGCAGAAAGTATATCAGTGCTTGTTGAAGGCTGGGGTCAGGGGAGAGGATGGGGTGATAAAGAGTAGGGAGGGGGTTTCTTTTGGAGGCAAAGGTTCTAAAACTGGCTGTGATGATGGTTACACAACTCTGCACATACTAAAGCCTAGTGAATTGCATACTTTAAGTGGACAAATTGTATGGTATGTTAATTATATCTCAATCAAACTATTTTTTTAAAAAAATTAAGGCTCCAGGCTAGGCACAGTGGTTCACACCTGTAATCTGTAATTCCAACAATGGGAGGCCAAGGTGGGCAGATTGCTTGAGCCCAGGAGTTCAAGACCAACTGGGAAACATAGCAAAACTTCATCTCTACAAAAAATACAAAAAATTATCTGGGCATAGTGGTACAACACACCTATAGTCCCAGCTACTTGGGAGGCTGAGGTAGGAGGATTGCTTGAACCTGGGAGGTTGAGGCTGCGGTGAGCTGTGATCACTCCACTGCACTCCAGCCTGGGCAATAAGAACAAGATACTGTCTCAAAAAATAATAAATTGAGGCTCCATTCCTCCCCTACACGTCTGTATACCCACACAAAGCCATGCTGTCTCCAGATCTACACCTGGAACCTTTTCAAAACTGGGTTAGTCCATTCCCTGACTTTGGGGAACTGATCTTGAGACTTCTGGGCCCTTCTGACAGTTTGAGGTAATTGGCCATTTATGCGCAAGGACAAAGTAGTACTTTGATAATTCCTAAAGCCACAGTCCTGAATCACAGGAGTTAGGAGTTTGGGAAAACATCAACCACCCAACAGCCAGGTTTCCATGAAAGGAGGCGTCAGCTTCTGATAATCTCCAACCCATTCCTAGCACATTCCACTCATCTCCTTTCCCATTTTAGCAAATTTCCCTCCCTGCCCCATCTCCCAGCCCAACAGATTCTTGACTCTGAGGAAAAGCAAGCACATGCCCACTACCCCCTTTCCAACCAAGTTCAACTGCCTCCAGCCCCCTGCTCACATGTAAAGCCCAGCTGAACTGTGATCTGAGTTAAAAGCTTTGTGTGTGCTAACAAGCTGTGGGTTTTTGCCTTTTTTCCACCAGCTCGGATTACCTGGTTTCCAAGTGGGCCAACTCTGGGAGAAACTCTTCCAATCAGTGCCTTCGGTTGAGGTCTAAATGTCCATGCCTCTTACTCCAAAGGAATAAGAAACCAGAGGAAAAACACATTGCAACACAGTTATTAACATTAGTTCTTTATAACCAAGGACTCCAGTTTGGAGGTGGGGTGAGGAATGAAAGGTTTTCATATTTAATGAATAAATGCCTTGTCGTCGCCTTTGGTTTTTCTTTAAAGAACTCCAAACATGTAGCAAATATTCTCTCGGTCCTTCATGTGGCACCCCCTCCTCTGGAAGAGAGGTGGAAAAGTAAAATCCATTTTACAGATACAGAAATGGAGGCAATAAGTCACCTGATAACTTTCTTGACTCCCAAACAAGTTCAAAGGCTACAACTTTCACCATCAAATTTACTTTCCACTTCGAATGTTCCTCTTAGACTGCTACTATCTGCTTTTCCAAGACAAATCCTACTTCTATTCAAATATTTGGACCCTCTTGGTCCATGATGTAGCCACCAAAACATAGCCCCTCCTGATCCTTTGCTGGAACACACAAAATCAAGTCCCTGATCATATTGTATCATATTCTCTAGTTGTTTTCATGTGGAGTGCCCTAGCTGAGTGGTGCCATGTCAAAGATTATATTTGTTTTATTTTTTCTTTTCTGTAGAGGGAAAATGACCAGCTTCTTCAAGATATTGGGCCATGACATGAGATAAAATAGCCTAGATTGGTACAGCCATTATAAAAAAAAAGTATGGAGTTTCCTTAAAACATTAAAAATAGAGCTACGATGTGATGTAGCAATCTCACTTCTGAGTATATATCCAAAGGAAATGAAATCAGTATCTTAAAGAGGTATTTGCTCCCCCATGTTCATTGCAGCATTATTCACGATGAGCAAGGCATGGAAACAGCCTAAGTGTGTCAACAGATGAATCGATAAAGAAAATGTGGGCCGGGCACGGTGGCTCATGCCTGTAATCCCAGCATTTTGGGAGGCCAAGGTAGGTGAATCACTTGAGGTCAGGCACTGAAGACCAGCCTGGCCAACGTGGCAAAACCCTGTCTCTACTAAAAATGCAAAAATTAGCCAAGCATGTTGGTGTACACCTGTAGTCCCAGCTACTCAGGGAGCTAAGACACGAGAATTGCTTGAATCCAGGAGGTAGAGCTTGCAGTGAGCCAAGATCCACCACTGCACTCCAGCCTGGGTGACAGAGGAAGACTCCAGCTTAAAATTAAATGTGGTATACATGATGAAATATTAGCCATAAAAAAGAAGAAAAGCCAGGCGCAGTGATAAGCACCTATAATCCTAGCCACTTGGGAGGCGGAGGCAGTAGGATCACTTGAGCCCAGGAGTTTCAGAACGGCCTGGACAACACAGGGAGACCCTGTCTCTACAAACTTTTTTAAATTAGCCATGTGTGGCAGTGCATGCCTGTGGTCCCGGCTACCTGAGGAGCTGAGGTGGGAGGACCACTTGGGCCTGGGAGATCAAGGCTGCAGTGAGCCATGATCACACCACTGCACTCTAGCCTGGGTGACAGAGCAAGACCCTGTCTCAAAAAGAAATCCTGTTATTTTCCACAAAATGGATGAACCTAGGGGCATTATGCCTAGTGAAATAAGTCCGAGAAAGATGAATACTCTGTCTTCCTTATATGTGGAATCCAAGAAAGTTAAATTCATAGAAACAGAGAGTAGAAGGCTGATTACCAAGGGCTGGAGGCTGGGGGAATGAAGGCAGTGGTAAAAGGATACAAACTTTCAGTTTTAAGATTAAAAAGGTCTGGAGATCTAATGTACAGCATGGTGACTATAGTTAATAATACTATATTGTATACTTCAAATTTGCTAAGAGAGTGCATATTAAATGTTACCATCACCAAAAAAAAAAAAATGCTAACTATATGAGGTGATGAATGTGTTAACTAACTTGACTGTGGTAATCATTTCACACTAGATACGTATATCAAAGCATCACGTTGTATACCTTAAATATATACAATTTTATTCATCAAATATAGCTCAATAAAGCTGAAAATTTTAAAATAGGCTGGTATGGTGGCTCACACCTGTAATCCCAGCACTTTGGGAAGCCAAGGCAAGGAGGATCACTTGAGGCTAGGGGTTTGAGACCAGCCTGGGCTGACCTCATAGCATAGCAAGACCTCATGCCTGCAAAAAATAAAAAAATTAGCCCGGCATAGTGCTGTGTGCCTGTAGTCTCAGCTACTCAGGAGGCTGAGGTAAGAGGATCCCTTGAGCCTAGGGATTTGAGGCTACAGTAAGCTATGATCATGCCATTGCACTCTAGCCTGGGCGACTAAGTGAGACAGTCTCAAAAAAAAAAGCTGATTGGGAGTTACACCTGATGTAAATGACGAGTTGATGGGTGCTGACGAGTTGATGGGTGCAGCACACCAACATGGCACAAGTATACATATGTAACAAACCTGCACGTTGTGCACATGTACCCTAGAACTTAAAGTATAATTTTAAAAAAATGAGAATGGAAGAAGTACAAAACTGGGCTGCCCACAGTTCACATATATTATTTAGGAGATGTTCAGTCTGTGGAGTATCAGGCTGACTTAGGTAGATATTAAACACGTTATGTCGATATTAAACACTCAAATGTAAATGTGGGCTCAGGAGTGAGATATAGAATGGAAATGTGGATTCAAGAGCCAACCCTGTAGTTGAAACAATTGGTATGGATGATATGGATGGAGAGAGAGTAGTATCTGGAGGAGTCTAAAGATGGGGAGAAGGTTAATTTCTTAAGATAGAAGAGACATGAACTATTGGTTATTCTTACCACTTTGCAGCCTCTCTTCCCATCTCCTCCTTCCAAGAAGAATTAGCAAGGGCCAGGGCTGCAAAGAGCACAGCATCAGTCAATGACTTTGGTGCCAATGCAGGCTGCAGGTGTGTCTGTAAACAATACAGTTCAGGATTTGTCACAGATGGTGCCAGCCAACGAGAACATGCCTAGGGAGTCAAAGCTGGGTATCTTAGTCCATTTTCTGTTGCTTATAATACCTGAAACTGGGTAATTTACAAAGCAAAGAAATGTATTTCTTGCAGTTGTGGAGTCTAAGAAGTCCAAGGTTGAGGAGCTGCATCTGGTGAGAGCCTTCTGGGGTCTCTGCAGAGTCCTGAAACACAGGGTATCACATGGTGAGGGTGCTGATCGTGCTAACAAGCTCAGGTCTCTCTTCCTTTTCTTTTAAAGCCATCAGTTCCACCAGGCATGGTGGCTCATGCCTGTAATCCCAGCACTTGGGAGGCCGAGGCAGGAGGATCACCTGAGGTCAGGAGTTGAAGACCAACCTGGCCAACATGACAAAACCCCATTTCTACTAAAAATATAGAAAGTAGCTGGGCCAGGTGGTGGGCTGCCTGTAATCCCAGCTACTCATGAGGTTGAGGCAGGAGAAGCATCACTTGAACCTGGGAGGCAGAGGTTGCAGTGAGCCAAGATCGCGCCATTGCACTCCAGCCTGGACAACAAGAGCGAAACTCTGTCTCAAAAAAAAAATAAAAAAGCCACCAGTTCCACTTCCATGATAATTCATTAATCCATTAGCCCGTTAACTCATAAATCCATTGATTGAAGAATGTATTCATTCATAAAGGCAGCATCCTCATAATCCAATCATTTCTTAAAGGCCCCACCTCTCAACTGGGGAATAAATTCCAACAAGAGTTTTGGAGAAAACATTCAACCCATAGCATGGGATTTGCTGTTTTTTCAGTAGTTAATAAATATATGTCAGTTATTTTCTAATAAAAATTGGATAATATACATATTTACTCTCGCTATATATATACACACACACACATATATACATATATATACACACATATATACATATATATACACATATATACATATATATATATATATATATATATTTTTTTTTTTTTGAGATGGAGTCTTGCTGTGTCACCCAGGCTGGAGTGCAGTGGCGTGATCTCGGCTCACTGCAACCTCTGCCTCCCGGGTTCAAGCGATTCTCCTGCCTCAGCCTCCCGAGTAGCTGGGATTACAGGCATGCACCACCACACCCAGATAATTTTTGTGTTTTTAGTAGAGACAGGGTTTCACTATATTGGTCAAGCTGGTCTCGAACTCCTGACCTCAGGTGATCCTCCTGCCTTGGCCTCCCAAAGTGCTGGGATTACAGGCATGAGCCACCATGCCGGCCCCCAAAATGTTTTTATGTATAGCTTAATTCACATGAGTACATGGTAAATTTGGCGTAAACACTGAAAATTATGCACCCCCATTTGATGAACACTCCAATTTACACTTAAGCACCTAATTTAGGAAATTTATGTTTGGATTTGATTTTTTTGTTTCAAGAGTAAATGTTATGGTGTGATTTTATTGTAAATTGTTCAATATCTGGTACACTAAAAAGTATTTTCTATTAAAGATACCCAGTTAAATAGATAAATAATGAAATAGCCTAAATTGTATATGAAAAATAAGATTGAGACATGATTAAAGAAGAATGCCTGTTAAACTAAAACTAAACAGAACTAAGACCTAAATCAATGAGAATGGAAAGGAATAATCAATATCGAGTGTTGGGATGATTGGTTAGTTGTAAAATAAATCAATTTAGGTCCTTAACTTGTACTATATATCAGATATAACATGTATCAAAATCAATTCCAGAATTAAGCTAAATGGAAAAAATCAAATCACACCTGATATAATGATTAATATGTACCAACTTGACTAAACCATAGGATGCCCAGGTATTTGACAAAACATTACTCTGAGTGTTTCTGTGAGGGTGTTTCTGGATGTGATTAACATTTAAATCAACAGACTGAGTAAAGCAGATCCCCCACTCTTCCATAATGTGAGTGGGCCTCACCCAGTCAGTAGAAGGCCCGAATAGACTAAAAGTCTGACCCTCTCCCAAGCAAGAGGGCCTTCTCCTACCTGACAGATCTTCAAAGAGGACCATCAGCTCTTCCTGGTTCTACAGCAGCCTACTGGCCTTCAGACTTGAACTGGGACATTGGCTCAGCAGATTTTGAACTTGCCAACCTCCGTAATCATATGAGCCAATTCCTTATAATCTTTCCATATATACACATCTTGTTGGCTCTGTTTCTCTGGTAAAGCCTGACTAATACATGTCGGGGGAAAGTTAGAGAATTATAAACCTTTGGCTTAGAAATGATTTTCTAGCCTTAAAAATGATGGTAAAAACATAGATGCAAAAATCCTCAACAAAATACTAGCTAACCGAATCCAACAACATATCAAAAAGATAATCCACCATGATCAATTGGGTTTCATACCAGGAAAGCAGCGATGGCTCAACATATGCAAGTCAAGAAATGTGATATACCACATGAACAGAATGTAAAACAAAAATCACATCTCAATACATGCAGAAAAAGCACTTAACAAAATCCAGCATCTCTTTATGATTAAAACCATCAGCAAAATTGGGATAGAAGGAACATAACTTAAGGTAATAAAAGCCATCTATGACAAACCCACAGCCAACATTATACTGTGGGAAAAGTTTAAAGCATTCGCCCTGAGAACTGGAACAAGACAAGGATGCCCACTCTTACCACTCCTATTCAACATACTACTGGAAGTCCTAGCCAGAGCACTTGGACAAAGAAATAAAGGGCATCCAAATTTGTAAGGAGGAAGTCAAAGTGTTGCTATTCACTGAGGGAAATATTATTTGGCCATAAAGAGGAATGAAGTACTGATACATGCTACAACGTCAATGAACCTATAAAATATTATGCTAAGCAAAGTCAGACACAAAAGGCCAGACATTCTATGAGTCCACTTATATGGAATTTAAATCCAGAATAGGTAAATTCATGGCGACAGGAAGTAGATTCATGGTTGCTAGGAGATTAGGGGAGTGGAGAATGAGAAGTGACTGCTTAATAAGCATAAACTTTCCTTTTGGGGCAATGGGAATGTTTGGGAACTAGGTATTGGTGATGGTTGCACAACACTGAACGTGCTAATTGCCTCTGAGTTGTCTGATGTAAAATGGTTAAAATGGTAAATTTTATGTGTATCTTACCACAACAAAAGTAAATACCTCCCCAAGTAATCTTTGGTGAAAAATTGAAAAAGTTCCAAATTTAAACAAGAGAAAGTAAAAGCATATTAGTGGCAGAGTACTAAGATACTTAGTGGTCGCAGCCTGACAGTCTGTTGCTTTTCGTCTCACTGAAACCAAGGGCTTAGTAGCCAGGCCCACAGTCAGACACCCAAAGGCCCTTGCAGCTGCCTTTATGGGGCCACTCATCCTTGGAATGACCTCTGTGGATCCATTAGAACCAATGGGATGGGCAGTGGTCTCTCAGGGCTTCAGGAATGTTTCTAATGCAGCCCCCAGAAGGCTCTCTTCATCTCCCTAGCTTCTGGAAGAGTTTTGGAAAACTAATTTTTTTTTTTTTTTTTTTAAGTAAGAGTCTCGCTCTGTCATCCAGGCTGGAGTGCAGTGGCGTGATCTCGGCTCACTACAACCTCCGCCTGCCAGGTTCAAGCAATTCTCATGCCTCAGCCACCACAGGCACCTGCCACCACACCTGGCTGATTTTTGTATCTTTAGTAGAGAAGGGGTTTCATCATGTTGGCCAGGCTGGTTTTGAACTCCTGACCTCAGATGATCTGCCCACTTCAGCCTCCTAAAGTGCTGGGATTACAGGCATAAGCCACTGCACCCAGCCTCGAAAAGTAATTTAAACATAGATTTTTATCTTATCACTCTTGGGCTTAAATTCAAAGATGGTACTACTACCTGTATAATCTTGCTAAAAGGAATGATGAGCAGAGAGACAAAACAATATCTGTGTCCCCCATGTGGACCTTTGCCTTGAGTTAATTAGGAAACTGTGGACATCAGAGCTTCGGGAAAGGCTTTTAGGGACCATCCAACCATCCTCGCTCTACATATGAGGGCCTGTGGGTCCCGTGAGGTTCAGTGACTTACTGCCTCTCACTCAGATGGATAGAAAGCCAAGCCTCCTGTGGCACACACATTCATGTAGGGACATGGCACACACACTCCTAACAGCCACGTAAAATCACGTTACATCTTACCAGGAAAAATTGTAAAGGGCATTCAAATGGCCAAAAAAGATGACTGGGTTATAACTGTCTTTCTTTGTCTTTAAGCTGTTTTACAACTATGCAAGTTGCAGAAAGCTAAAAATAACTGCAAATTCCCTATATCCATAGAAATGCAAAAAGATTGTATCCAGTGATGTATAATTGATTGTTGCCCTCTGGGGAGTCCAGTTTTGCAACAACAGTACTTCTTAATTCATTTCAGCATTCCTTATTATCTATATATCTGTAGCTATTTAAATTCTTCCTTTTGAACCAGTTGTATCTTACTGGTTTCCTCATTAATCATTTAAGTAAAATCTTTGATGTATTGATTTTATATTGGTATGAGAATCATAATACTACCTTTGAAAAATTATCCATTAATCTGCAGGAGAGAATGGCAGACATTTAGAAGTGTGTTTACAGAGTATTTTGCTTGAATGACAGTGAGACTGGCGAAGAAAGAATGTCAGGTGAAGAAAACAAGATGCAGTATTGACAAATATGGTGTGTGGCCAGGTGTGGTGGCTCATGCCCGAGCACTTTGGGAGGCCGAGGCAGGCAGATCACCTGAGGTCAGGAGTTCGAGACCAGCCTGGCCAACACAGTGAAACCCTGTCTCTACTAAAAATACAAAATGAGTTGGGTGTGGTGGTGTACGCCTGTAATCCCAGCTACTCGGGGGACTTAAGCAGAAGAATCACCTGAACCCGGGAGGTGGAGGTTGCAGTTGTGCCGAGATCATGCCATTGCACTCCAGCCTGGGCAAAAAAAGCAAAACTGCATCTCAAAAAAAAAAAAAATAATACAGTGTGTGGCCAGGCATGGTGGCTCACACCTGTAATCCCAGCGCTTTGGGAGGCTGAGGCAGGAGAATCACTTGAACCCGGGAGGTGGAGGTTGCAGTGAGCTGAGATTGTGCAACACTGCACTCCAGCTGGGCAACAGAGTGAGATTCCATCTCAAAAAAAAAAAATATATAGTGTGTGGTTCAACAATGTCAGAAATACAAAGAAAATCTAATGGAAAGAAATCAGGCAAAATGTGAATAGGGGTTGCCAATAGGTACTAAGATTTATGAGGGTTCTTTTGTTGCAGCTTCTTTGTACCATTCTGCACTTGGCATGTTTTTATAATGAACATGAATTGCTCATTCATAGCCACACATACAAAATCTTTGAAGAGGAAAGAATAAAATATATTCTCTACTAAAAGCAAGAACTAAGACACCGAGAAACAGGTAGAGCAGGACTTGGAAACAAACAGCCCCTGCAAGATCATAAGCCAAATGCCTCCACAGGGGAGATGGAACTGGCAGGATGCCAAGACCCTGAAGGCCCCTCAAAGTCTGTGGATATTTTATTTTTCCTTTTTATAATGGAAATATGCATGGCTCCATGTTTGCTTATAACAACTTCTAGATTAATCTGTGTAAAATAGCAATTGAAATTTAAATTATATGTAGAGCATGGAAAAACACCTACCTAACCTTTAATCTCCACTGAGAACTAAGATGCTCATTTGGCAGTTTGGTAAATGCTTATTAAATACCCCTGTCAGGATCAGGGTCTGTCTTTTACATCAGGAAGCCTATCACAGCCATATTCCAGAACTTTGCAGAAATACACAAACCAGAACAACATTCCAAAACCTGTGTTTAACAGATGACAGTCACTAGTACGAAAAGACACATGCCATATAAAGATGAAGTTTAATGCTCAAACAAGGTAGTAAAATGAGTTCGTTTACCCCCATTTTTATATCTTCCTTTACAGTAAAATTACACATGAATGTTTGTCAGGTGCTTTTGTTAGGCCAAAGCCCAGCTGCCTCCCACTTCCCCTGCATCTGATGCAAGGCTGGCCCTCTCACAGCTGTCACTGTGGTGTCAAGAGAGAATAAAGAAGGTAGGGATAGAGGTGACCCTATGGAATTAAAAAGCTACTCAAACCTCCCTTCACCCCAAGTTCTTCCTGCCGCTGGGCAGGGAGAAGAGTCAGCATTGGAATCAACTGTGATCCACCTGTGAACAATTTAAGTGACTCCTTCCTTCCTTTTATTGCAGGGCAGGTGAGCCTCAAACTGGGGCTTAGCCTGTGAGGATTCTTGGCTTTGCCCAGGAAAGAACTCAAGGGCAAACTGGAGGTAGAAGAATATGACTTTATGGAAGCAGCAGTGTTACAGTTCTGGCAGTGATCCAGCTCCGTGACTGCTCCTGCAGAGCAGGGCTGCCCCATAGGCAGAGAGTAGCAGCTCAGGGCAGTTTTGCAGTCATGTTTATACCTACTTTTCATTTCATCTAGATTAAGGGGTGGTTTGCAGAGAAATTTCTAGGAAAGGGGTAGTAACATTTTTATCATCAGATCATTGCCGTGGAAAGGGTGTAACTCCTGGGTGTTGTTCCTACTGTTGTCATGGCAATGGTAAACTGACATGGCACACTGGTGGGTGTGACTTTTGGAAAGCTACTTCTGCTCCAGCCCTGTTTTAGCTAGTCTTCGATTTGGTCTGGTGTCCGAGCACCTCCAGAGTTGAGTCCTACCTCCTACCTCATTTTTGCCTACGTAAAAATTAATTTACAGAGAGATGGAGAGGATTCAAGGCAGGAAGTGCAGTAAGGAGGCTTAGGTGGAAGATATTTGGGACAATTGCCATTGTTGAGCAAGGTCCTAGGCTGCTGAAAGGGCTCATCTTGACCATTTCTCACTTGGCACAATACTTAAAATATTCGTGTTTATCATTTATACCACTTCCTATGGAACGAACTGTCCCCCCCCAAAAGAAAAAGTATGTTGAAGCCCTAAACCCCAATGTGACTGTAATTGGAGACAAGACCTTAGGAGATAATTAAGATTAAACGAGGCCATAAGGGTGGGCCCTGGTCTGAGAGAATCGTCGTCTTAAGAAGAGACACCAGAGAGCCCTCTCTTCCTTTCTCTACATTCATGGACATATGCCAAGGAAAGGCCACATGAGCACACAGCGAGAAGGTGTCATCTTCAAGCCAGAAGGAAAATCCTTCATCCCATAGCAAAGAGAAACTTAGGCTGTTGGCACTATAGCTGCCCCTTCTAAAGAGGATGACTTAAATTAGTGTTGCTAGAAGTGAGAAGTTTCATAATTAGGTACCCCCAATAGGAGCCTGGATAGGTCTTAACTACAGCTGGAAGGACCCATCTTCTCAAATAGAGACTAATGCCTGAGCTGGGTACTCAGCTGACCCAGCCAAAGCTAGGAGCTAAGGCTCAGAAAACTGAGCACTGAATTAGAAAAGTTTAGGAATTCCATTCCTGATGATTCTGCTCCTAGAAAGGTCAAAGCATAGTCGGGTGAGGTGGCGGGCACCTGTAATCCCAGCTACTTGGGAGGCTGAGGCAGGAGAATCGCTTGAACCCAGAAGGCAGAGGTTGCAGTAAGCCAAGATCGTGCCACTGCACTCCAGCCCGGGCAACAGTGTGAGACTCCATCTCAAAAAAAAAAAAAAAAAAAAAAAGATGCAAAAAAAAAGTTCAAGGCAGCCTTATGTGCCTCAGTCAGGAGGTTTGGAAGATGTGGAACCCAGAAGCAGAGAAAAGGGCACTCAGCAGCCGTCAAAGGTTTAGAAAACATTTCTGCTTCTTTAGAATTCATTCTCCCTGCACCTCTCACACATGCAGGCCCACCCACACCCTGTCACCCACCTGGCATCGAGCACATCTCAAACTAGCCGTGCCCAGAAATATATTCCTTGGGAACCCAGTTTGCATGACAAGAAAAGTTGCCTTCTCTAATTTCCTTTATATTTACCTCTTCTACTGGCCAATGCCAAGCTGCTGGAGCCCCCTCCACAATAAGCTTCTTTTCTTTGCAGCAGGAAGTGCCATGTGGCCCAGCCTAAAAGGAGTGGTCCCTGAAGCCTCCTGGAGGAGCACCACCTGGGACTGGCTCTGGCACTTTCCTCTATCCAACCGGTTTGGGCTGAGGGGGCTGTAGGGTGGGATCAGGCAGTCCCTGGTGGGAGCAGGGGTTGGGTCCAGCAGAGTAGCTCTCACAATAAACCTCTGTAGCTAGAACTGGCAGAACTGGGCCCATGTCTGCTGGGGAAAGACCAGGACTTTTAAACTACAATAAACTGAATGGGACCAGGCACGGTGGGTGGCTCATGCCTGTAATCCCAGCACTTTGGGAGGCCAAGGCAGGAGGATCATTTGAGGTCAGGAGTTTAAGACCAGCCTGGGCAACACAGTGAGACCTGTCTCTACTAAAAATACAAAAATTAAATACAAAAATTAGGTGTGGTGGTACACACCTGTAATCCCAGCTACTCGGGAGGCTGAGGCATGAGAATCACTTGAATCTGGGAGATGGAGACTGCAGTGTGTTGAGATCGCACCACTGCACTCCAGCCTGAACAACAGAGTGAGACTCCATCTCAAAAATAATAAAATAGATTGAATGTCCACTGCAAGGAAGACTAAATAGGTAAGTGGCCATGAGTTGTCTATGAGCCCTGCTGGGGTAAGGGCCACGAGATTAGAAGTGGGGGGAGCAGGGAGAGAGTCCCCCCTCTTTGGCTTGGTAACAGGGCAGCTTACAGGTCCATATTAGCAGCACCTGAATGAGATTCTTCCCTCACCCTTCAGTCCCCAGGCACCACCCAGTCGCCAAAGCTACAGCCCTGATTAGAGAAGGCTCTGCCCAGTTTGCCGTCCAGGTGGTGAGAGGCAGGCCAGGGCTACTCTGTGAAATTCCAGGCTTGCCTTTGGCTCTGGTGCTGTCATACTACTACCGCTTCCTCTCACTCCTCTAGATCTTCACCCAAAGGTCCTGAATTCCTTGCTAAAGGATGAAAAGCTCAGAGCATACCTAACCATGGTGGACTCTCTGGTGGGAAGAAGAGACGGCACTGAGGGTCAGGAGGCCCTCCCTCCTTCCATTCCCACCGTGATGAGAGCTGCCCACTGCTGAGAGGACCTTCCTTTCGGTGGAGGCTTCTAAGTTTGGCCAGAGAGCAGCTGTGTGTGGAAAGAGCCCCTGGAGGTTGGAATGCCATGAGGTTAATCCCGCCATGGGGTCAGGCAGGCATGAAGCACCATGGACGTGGGGAAAGCATCCGTCCTCTCATCCTGGTTCTCTTCTCACCATCTCACCAGGGGCAAAATTGAGGCAGGAAAGTTGCATTCCGACCAGACAGTCTGAGACCACTATCAGACTCCAGTCCTCAAAAATTAAACAGGGATTCCACCCCCAACTGTGACTCCATTTTCTGACCACAGGGTCCTTATGTAGCTGCTTGGATCGCTGTAGCAAATCTTTATACCGAAGGCCCGGGCGTCCTTGGCAACGTGATGTCTCCACTCATCAAGAGGTGGAGTCCAGCAGCCAGGGCAGCAGCTCACATCTGTAATCCCAGCACTTTGGGAGGCCAAGGCAGGATTGCTTGAGCCCAGGAGTTTGAGGCCAGCCTGGGCTACATAGTGAGACCTCACCTCCACAAAAAATAAAAATAAAAGAGGTGGAGTCTGTGTCTCCACCGCCTTGAATCGGGGCAGTCTTTGTGACTTAGAACATGGAGGAACTGTTCTAAGCGAGTTCCAGAGCCTGGGCCTCAGAAGGCCTTGCAGCTTCCACCCTCACTCTCATGCCATCCAGTTAGTCTAGCATACTCTCAGATGAGAGGCTACTTGGAGAGCAAGGTGCCCTGGCCAACAGCCAGAACCCCCTGCCAGATGTGTGAATGAGACAAGCTTGGCCCATGCAGCTGTTTGAGGTACCACTGACTGTTCTCAGCATTAGTGAGCCCAGGCAAGATCAGAGAAGACTAAGCGCTTGGCCCTCCACCCAGAAAAGTTGTCATCTGAATGTCCTCGGGTTTTACACGTCCTCTCAGCCTTGCCTAGATGAAGGGCCTTCAATCCAGGCTGCACATTAGAATATCCTGGGGAGTTTTTGTTTGTTTGTTTTCAAATCCCAAGGCCCAGACCACATCTAAGATCAAGCAAATCAGAATCTCTGGACTAGCACCCAGGCATCAGTATTTTTTTCTTTTTTGAGACAGAGTCTCGATCTGCCGCCCAGCTGGAGTGCAGTCGCCGGATCTCAGCTCACTGCAAGCTCCGCCTCCTGAGTTTACGCCATTCTCCTGCCTCAGCCTCCCGAGTAGCTGGGACTACAGGCGCCCGCCACGTCACCCGGCTAGTTTTTTGTATTTTTTAGTAGAGACGGGGTTTCACCGTGTTAGCCAGGATGGTCTCGATCTCCTGACCTCGTGATCCGCCCGTCTCGGCCTCCCAAAGTGCTGGGATTACAGGCTTGAGCCACCGCGCCCGGCCATGCATCAGTATTTTTTAAAGCGTCCAGATGATGTCCATACACAGTTAAGGCTGAGAGTCACTGATGTAGAAACTTGCTACTCAAAGTGAGTTCCCAGACCAGCAACTCCGGAGCCACTTGGGAGCTTGTTGGAAACACAGAATCTTGGGCCCCACTCCACAACAAGGTGCCCGGGTGATCGGAAAGCCCATGAAAGTGCTGGCCTAGAGCACTGCCCACTGCGCCTTCCTCACTCCATCTGCCCAACTCACACTCACCCTCTCTCAGTGAAGCCTTCCTAAACCACCCCACCCTGACTCAGGCGGGTCCCCTGCTGCTCTTGGGGCACCCTGTACTTCTTCATGGCTTTTCTCACAACTGAGCTTCAATCGTTGTGCGTTGATTCCGTTGATGTCTGTGTCCTCTAGTAGAAGGTGAGTTCCACTGGGGCAGGATTCGGTTCTGTCTTATCCACTATTGTGGCCTCAGCACGGAGAAATGTGCCTGACACATAGTAAGCTTTAGTAAGTATTTATTGAATTTCAAAGTCACTCCTAGGCAGCACAGAGCTCTTCCAAATAGTGCTCACAATGAGACATCTATGGCTCTGGTGGAGAAGGTAATGGAGTAACAGGGATGAGGGTTTACTTGCTGTGAAAGGAGGTTTCCAGGGGTGTATGAGAAGTGGCGTGGTAGCCCCTGGAGGTCGAGAATCTCCATGGCAAACTGGTGGTGCTGGAGCCAGAAGGACATGGGAGCTGCAAGGGATATAATGTGCCACCTGGATGAGGGCAGCCACCGCCAGCAGGGGACAACAGGGCAAAGGAGGAAAGAGGTGAAATCTAGAATGGTGGAGGCTTAGGGGTGTTCAGTGATCACAGGATGCAGCACAGACAGGTTCCCATGGATGTGAGACACTCATTATTGGTAGATTTATTGATCTCAGAATTTTCTTTCCAGACACATGCATGCACGCATGTATTCTCTTGCACTGGCAGTCTGGAGTCCTCTCCTCTCTCTGAATAGAAAACTCTAGTTTTAGTAACACCTCAGTCCAACTGCAGAAATGCACCATGCTAAGACAAGGAACACAATTTTTTTTTCTATGAAAAGAGCTGTAGAAACACTATTTTTAATAGAGAACTGGAATGGGACATGCTGCTGAGATCAGACATCAATGAAGGATTGAGCTTCCCAGACTGGGGCCCCCAGCCCCTTGGATGTCAGCAAAGTGGTGGGCACAGGGGTGAGCCAAAGTGGTCTCCCAAGTCCCTGATGAGCATACAGTCCATGGTGGCCCTGAGAAGGTGACAGTGGGGCAAAGAAAGAAGAAAGAAGGATAAGGAGGAGGAGGAAGAGAAGGAAGAAAAAGAGGAAGAAGAAGAAGAAGAGGAGAAGGAGGAGGAGGAAGAGGAAAAGAGAAGAGAGAAGAAGAAGAATATTCCCCAGTTGTCCCATAACTCAGAGTCTGGGTTTTAAACATTACTAAGAAGAGTCATCACATAGCCCAGGGTTCACAAGACCCAAGCTGTCTTCTTTAAAATTCATTAATTAGGTTTTTCCTTCACAAAAGCAATGTGTGTTTATTGCATTTAAAAATACAAAAAAGTAGAGGAGAGAAATAAGTACTTTTTTTTTTTTTTTTTTTTTTGGAGACAGTCTTTCCATCACCCAGGCTGGAGTGCAATGGTGCGATCTTGGCTCACTGAAACCTCCGCCTCCCAGGTTCAAGCGATTCTCCTGTCTCAGCCTCCCAAGTAGCTGGGATTACAGGTGCGTACCACCATGCCCGGCTAATTTTTTGTTCTTTAGTACAGACAGGGTTTCACCATATTGGCCAGGCTGGTCTTGAACTCCTGCCTCAGCCTCCCAAAGTGCTAGGATTACAGGCATTAGCCACTGCACCAGTCAAGTACCTATTTTTAAACTAGCAGACTGCCACATCATATGTATGTATGTGTGTGTGTGTGTGTATAAATATATATTATATTCGTTTATAAAGCTGTGATCATAGTAGATATACAAATATAGTCTATTTTTCACTTGCTATTATATCTTATGCATTTCCTTTGTTATTTTTAATTTTTAAAAGCATCGATTTAATGGCATATAATATGCCATAGAATGTACATTTTATGTAGCCATTCATTGAGTTTAGGACAGTTTGTTAATTTCTATTTATCAGTGTCATATATAGTACTGATAGAACATCTGTAGGCATAAAACTTAGATTTCCAGAACTGAGGTTTGGGGGTCAAAGGTGGAGGAAGGAAAAAGGGAACATTTTAGGGGAGCTCCTTTTATTGTTGCTTATGCTGACATGCTTTATAATTCAATGCAACTCCTCAGATTTTAGAAGACCACACCTTTGGCCGGGCACAGTGGCTCACACCTGTAATCCCAGCACTTTGGGAGGCCAAGACGGGTGGATCGCCTGAGGTCAGGAGTTCAAGACCGGCCTGGCCAGCATGGCGAAACCCCATCTCTACTAAAAATACAAAAATTAGCCGGGCGTGGTGGCACGTGCCTGTAATCCCACCTACTATGGGGGCTGAGGCAGGAAGATTGCTTGAACCTGGGAGGTGGAGTTTGCAGTGAGCCGAGATCGCGCCACTGCACTCCAGTGAGGGCAACAGAGTGAGACTCTGTCTCAAAAAAAAAAGACCACATCTTTCCCGTAGGCATATTCCATTGCCTGCCCTGGAGGAACTGCCACACCCTCAGACTCTGGAAGAGGCAGGCCTCTATGGCCAATAACTCTGCCCTTCAGTGCAGATGAAAAAGTTGACTGGAGCAGGTTTGACCACATGACCCAAAATCAGCCAATCCATTGGCTGGCTAGAAACCAGTCATATTTCTATCCTCTGAAAAATTGAACTAGGAGACCCAGAGACCATAGGAAATAGGTGGCCTGAGGGCTTATGGAGAAAAGACATTAAATCAAAGTTAAGATGACGCACACATAAAAGATGTTGGCCTGCAGGGAAAGGGAGAAAAGGAGAGATGTGCCTAGAAAAACAGAGAAGAGAAAGTGGCCTTTGTTTCTCCTGGCATTCCAGTACCTGCCCCAGGCCAGCTCCATTTCCTGCCTTTGTGTTTTGAGAGATACCCCTGCTTCCCCTTCCCCTAAATAAATCTCACTTATCACTTGATCTAACTTGATCAGGTCTCTGTTCATTTTAAGCAAAAGATCAGTGATTAAACCGATGGAATGTCATTTCTTCTTAGAGCCAAAGAACATTAGAACTGAAAAAGGTCACTGTGCAATAAACCCCTACCCTGCTCAACTGTGGCTATGAGGACGGTGGGATTGGCCCCACCCAGCTCCAGAAGTGGCCTCTGAGCCAATCAGGTGAATCCTACTTATCTGGCCACAATGATAGACTCTCCTAGCTCCTGACAGTGATGGGTTCAGGAATAGGCATTTGACCTCTAAGATGGTCCCATTAAAGCAAATAGTCCTCATCTGTGTGCTGTGTCTGTTTTAACAAGAAAGAGGAGGAGAGAACTCCTTTCAATATTATGAAAGTAGTGCATGTTTCCTGAAAAAAAGAAAGAAAAAAAGATTAAATATGGGAAAAGATGAAGAAATAAAATAGCCTCACTTGTAATCAGGAAAATGTCAAAGAAAATCAATGAGACGTCACTTTTCATTCAGCAGATTGGTGATTTTTTCCTTTTCATTCACTGTTGACAGTTATGGGAAACACTTTAGTAATGCAGTTGGGGATATCAATTATTACAGCCCTTCTGGAAGGCAAATTGATGGTATCTATTGAAGATTAAAATCTTAGAACCCAGTGGTTCCTTCATACCTGCCCTGGGGAAATCCTTGCACATGTGACCAAGGAGTTACATTCGAGGGTGTTCACTGAAGCATTATATGCAATAGGTTAAAATTAGAAATTAAATGTCCATGAGAAAAGGAATAGCTGTAAATAGTTCTGAATTTCTCCATAACTACTTCAATGCTTTTTTAAAGCCACGCTATGGACTAGTACGCTATAGTTAAAAGAATGAAGTAGATCAAATTGTCATAACACCCAACAAGATCTATTGAGTGAAAATGCAAGTTGCAGAAAGAAATGTACAGTCAATGTCATTTCTGGGGTTTTTTTAAACCATGCACACAAAGCAATCTGATTCTCATTCATGTGTTTCTGTATATGAATGTGAATATATAGGAAAGAAGTGATGGTCAGGGGGACAGTTTACTTTTACCATGAAATAGTAATTTTGTATAAAATGACTGCAATAACATGTTAATTGTATAATTTTACATTAATACAATTAAGGTTTTAAAAATATGTGTGCAAGGCCAGGCACAGTGGCTCATGCCTGTGATCCCAGCACTTCGGGATGCTGAAGCGGGATGATTGCTTGACCCCAGGAGTTCAAGACCAGCCTGGGCAACATAGCGAGACCCAGTCTCTACATAAAATAAAAAAGTAACCAGGTGTGATAGCACATACTTACATTCCCAGCTACTCAGGAGGCTGAGGTAGGAAAAGGATTGCCTGAGCCAGGGAAGTCAAGGCTGCAGTCAGTAGTGATTGTGCCACTGCACTCTAGCCTGGGTAACAGAGCAAGATCCTGTCTCAAAAAACGTGTGTGTGTACACACACACACACACACATAAAATTTGGAAAACATGCAAAGAACAAAGAAGTAAATAAAATAACCTCCAAACCCACCTCAATTCCTAACTCTCTGGAGCTCTTCCTTCCAGTGGTTTTTGGAAAGAGTCAGGGGTCTTCTCAGGGTCACTCAAAGCATACCCAATCAGGCTATCAGCTGCCCTTCTGCCCACAGGAGAGTCTGGGACCATCCAATCCAGAGAACTTCTCATCTAAATAGCACCTTGGCTCTACAAAGTCATTTGAATCACCCACCCTTTGTGATTCAAAATACTAACAAAGTTAAGAATTTTCCCATGACTGTTTCAATGCTTTTTTTAAAAGCAGTGAATGTCAAAACCTTTCCAAACAAATGCTCCCCCTCCCTTTCTTTGTTTGGGCATTTGTTATATTTTGCCTTGTTTTGTCGGGATTTTTCATGTCCCTGCTTCTTGGTGCCCTAAACCCACACACAGTCTGCCTCTTGACTAATCCTATACTGCTTCTCTCCTCACCCCCAAGAAGGCTGTGTTTGCAAAGACACACCCAGCTTGCCTGCCCCCACCCCACCCCACATCTATTCCTCCTGTCTCAGTCTTGCCATTGTGTCCAGGGCAAGCTACAGAACAATGAATTCTTAGCAGATGATGGTGTTGCCCTGTCTCCATGTTCTAGCCAACCCCAGTTATGCCTGGCATCCGGGAGTCAGCGTTTTGTAGGCTTCTGTGACATTTGAGAGCTCACATCCCACTTCTTTCAGCATTTGGAGCAGGAAGGACAGAAGGCTGCTCTTGTCACCACCAATGAGCTCATCCTTCTCCAAGAGGCAATAAGAAAGTAAAATTTCACCCCATGAATCAGGAAGCCTGAACTCATGAAAAGGCACACATTCCCCCAGCTGCCTGACCCACCGACTGACCTTTCCATAAAAAGGAAAACTAGACAAGGCCTACTCCCTAGAATAAAATAACTGATTAAACAAGGATAAGACATTTTTTACTAAAACAAGCCTTTCACCCCATCGACCTGAATCCTTTGATTTCTGTATACCTTTCAATGTCAGAACACTTTCTTTTCAGTCCTCCTGGGGATGAAGTCACACATTTCTGGGAGCCTTTCCCAACTTCAGCGCTTGGGGCAGCGTAACCATGAGCATGTCACTTAACCATCCCAGTTTCTTAATCTAGAAACTTAAACCAGAACACTCATTTCTATCTTTTTGCATTGTTAAAAGGGTTCTCTCTATGATTCCAGTGCAAAATGCACCTTCAGCATCATTCACTATCTCATAATAGTGGCTGCCCAGCTAGTAGATAAATGGCACCTTGGGAGTCAGGTTGACCCTCCTTGGCTGTGCTGTTCTTAAGAGGCTAAGTCTAGGAAGGAAGTAATACAATGTAAGGTCAACCGCACATGTTCCAGAGAGTTAGACTGCCTGGCTTCAAACGTTCTCTCCAACACCTACTGGTGGTGGAACCATGAACAATTTCTCAAGTTCTTCAAATAAAAAGTAGGGAAGTGGAAATAAATAATGCCATGTAGGGCTTTTGTGGTGAGTAAAGGAAACGATGCATACAAAGCACTTAGCACAGTGCTTTGATAAGATTTTGATTCTAAGATGTTGGCTATCCTTACTTTGTTGGTTACTGTAGTAACACTGTGTGAGTACACTGTTGGAGATCAGAATCATTAGGGGTTCCTTCCATAGTAAGATCACACATTCCCTGGAGAACTGTCAGGTGTGGAAGACTGTCAAATAGTCAGCTGTGGACTAATAAGGGCTCTTTGAATTACAAGTGTCAGATGTACAACTCAAAACTAATTTTAATGAAAAAGGGGATTCATTCACTCTTTGCAGCAGGGTTGGAGTTCGCCTGAGCATGACTGGCTCCGAAGACTCAAAGTCATTAGGGCTTTCTAACTCCTTATCTCAATCCTGCTTCTCTCTGTAGATTGGTCTCTTTCTCTCTTTGATAGATGACTTCCTCTATGGAGCAAGTAACCCCAGAGGAAAGACAGAGCTTCTCTCTTCCAGCATCTGTGTGTGAAATCCAGGGAAAGATTCCAGTTGGCCCTGTTTAGATCATATGCCCACCCCTGGGCCAATCACTGTGGACAAATGGATGGAGTATCCTGATTGGCCAAGCTAGCTCTATGCCTTTGGCCAGGGTGCTCTTCCTATCACCTAGAATGGGGGTTGTTCAGCTCCACAAAGGAGACGGGCTAACACTGTTACCAGAAAGAAAGAGGGTAAAGAATATTGATCATATCAATAGATGCCTAGTGTAGACAACATATAGGGGTCATATTTCTTTTTTTCTCCACATTCAAGGTTCAGCTTTATTACTTGACACATTTCCAATGTCTGGAACACTGATTCTTCTAACTTTGACTACTTAAAAGTTTATTAATGTGTAATATCTAATGTCATGCCAATGTATAATAGTCCCTGAAAAGCATTTCCAAGTTAAGAATGAAAAATAAAGTATACTATATGTCATTAAATACAGATAGTTTCTATTCAATCAGGTCCACAGTCAACAATCAGCAAGATCAATCTTTTAAGTTCTTCAAACTCTTCTGTTAAATCTTCTGTTGTTTTCTATGATGGGGGAAGGAATGAAAATCCCCATTGTTTTTCTACCTCCATACATGCTTGTGATGCTGGGTCATAAGCCTTGCTTTTTTTTTTTTTTTTTTTTAGGCGGAGTCTGGCTCTGTTGCCCAAGCTGGAGTGTGGTGGCGCAATCTCGGCTCACTGCAAGCTCTGCCTCCCAGGTTCACACTATTCTCCTGCCTCAGCCTCCCGAGTAGCTGGGACTACAGACGCCCACCACCATGCCCGGCTAATTTTTTTGCATCTTTTTTTTTTTTTTAATAGTAGAGACAGGGTTTCACCGTGTTAGTCAGGATGGTCTCGATATACTGACCTCGTGATCCACCTGCCTTGGCCTCCCAAAGTGCTGGGATTACAGGCCTGAGCCACCGTGCCCTGGCCAAGCCTTGCTCTTCAAGGTGTATCTCTTGGTAAGAGGGTCACAGGAGACATCTCATGCAGAGATGAAGCCTGGTCCTCAGATGCTTATTCTAGGTTCCTGAAACTTCTTGAACAATTTGGTCTT
This sequence comes from Piliocolobus tephrosceles, assembly GCF_002776525.5. NCBI lineage: Eukaryota > Metazoa > Chordata > Mammalia > Primates > Cercopithecidae > Piliocolobus > Piliocolobus tephrosceles. Next base: position 71,031,102 of record NC_045448.1, on the reverse strand, counting down.
TCGGTGAGTTTTTTTTAGAACTCGTCAGAGTAAAAAAACTTCAGACAGAACACCAAAGTTGTTACTGTTTTGAGTGCTGTGAACCCATTCTAGTTGTTAGACAGCAGTTGGCCTGCTGTATTTCTGTAGCCTCCATGTCTTTTGCTGTGTCACGTATCCTATTGTGACCTTCATCTTCAGGTGATAGCATTTCCAGCTCTTGCAGGATTCTAGAATGCCCTCCTTTCATTAGAATATCCAGTAAACTACCTGCCATAATATATGGGTAATCTTGGCATATAACAACAAAAATAAAGACCAAAACAAAATACAGATGCTGAAACTACTGGGAAGCTCGGCATCCTCCCCATAAGTTCAGTCACTTAAATTTGAATCATCCTTGCTAATAGTCACAAATGCGGAGTCATTGCATACTGTGAAAAAACTTTAGGGTCTATGATGCAAACCTAACACTGGAATAACATGATTCCTTTGGCCTTCTTGGAACCTCCAGAAGACAGTCACTCCAGACTGAAGCCATCAGTTGTTATCCCCAGTCTTACAGGACAGTGGGTGGGTTCTCCCACCACAGGATCTTCAGAATGGAGAAGTCTCCATGTTGCTGGCCATCTGGTCCTCTTTCAGACTCCCCCGACTATAACAAGCCAGCTGGTCAGCTTTCCTCCAGATCCTTTAACTATTTTTAACAGGGCCAGTCTGCCTCTGTTCTCTTTCTAAATTATTGCTTTACAATTATCTTAGCACAAGTCTCTGACTTCTTTTTATTTTCCTCAATGGGAATTTTGAAGTATTTGGCATCAATGACTACAGGGTTTTCTTTCTCCCTAGGGTGGCAGCCATGGTTCTCCCCATCTCTGCAAGGTATGTGATTCAGCCTTCTGCTCTGCAGTCTTTTTTGAGTCTGTCATGAAATCTATCCTCTGACTCAGGCTCTGGGTTTGCTCCAAGCTGAGAGTCTGCACCCCTGAGCGTGATAGCTTCTTTGCAACTTTATAATAAATGGTCTTTGTTATAAAGCATGACACTTCATATCTTTTAGTCCCCCTATGGACTGGTAGCCATTATTCTAGATCTGCTTTTTTCAGTACTACCATCACTAATATTTAATAATTACAGGGCAGTCAGGAGTCACAGGAAGTGAAAAGAAAGCTCCTGGGTCCTTTCTCTGCAATTACCTCATCTATTGATTCAGAACTTCTGGAAGGGATGTCTATTGTCCTAACTAAAGTGCTTTCAGGAAAGCTCAGAGGTAGAGATTCCAAATTTCTAAGAGCCTGGCCCCAGAAGCATCCTGTTTTATTCTCCACAAAGTGTTAGTCTTGCTGCTGCTTATAATCCTTCGCTCTTCTTTGTTTTTCCCTTTTCTCTTCATCTGGGAACTGCTTTTCTCCTTTCTTTCTCTTTTTTCCTTTTTCTGCCCTTGTTTGTCATGATCATTTGTGTCCTCAAAGAGGCTTAAGGCACAGAGACTTGCATACCAAATTAAGCCAGACCCTAAATCCAATGACTAGTATCCTAATAAAAAGAGGAGAATCCCTACTGAGGCATTAAAAAAGAAAAAATGGAGAAGAGGAGGAGAGAACACACAGAGACGCGTCCAGAGGAGGAGGACACATAGAGATGGAGGCCGGGATTGGAGTGATGCAGCCACAGACAAGGAATGCCGACGACGGTCAGAAACCACCAGAAGCTAGGAGAGATGTGGACAGACTCGCTGCAAACCTCCAGGAAGAGCCCGTCTTGTCACCTTGACTTCTGACTTCTAGCCTCCAGCACTGGGAGAGAATAAATTTCTGTTGTTTTAAGTGCCTTTCCACCTCATCCTCACCCCACTGGTTGGTTGTGGTTCTGGTTGCATAACTCTGTGAATGGTATATTTTGTACTTTTAGAGACAGGGTTTCACTCTGTTGCCCAGGCTGGAGTGCAGTGGTACAATCATGGCTCACTGCAGCCTTGACCTCCTAGCTCAAGCAATCCTCCCACCTCACCCTTCCAAGTAGCTGGAACCACAGGTTGCGCCACCACACCTGGATAATTTTTTTTAATTTTTTGTAGAGACAGGGTCTCCCTATGTTGCCCAGTCTGGTCTTGAACTCCTGTGCTCAAGTGATTCTCCTGCCTCGGCCTCCCAAATGTACAATAGTACATTTTAAATGGGTAAATTTATATGATATGTAAATGATATTCACTAAAGCTGTTGTTTAAAAAATTTTGTCCTGACCTGCTGGTGGCCTCGTTTCCTCCCACTTTCAGGAGCAGCTGCAGAGGCTTCTCTACACATTCTTTGTAGCTCTGTTTGCCCTACCCTGCTTCTCCAGCTTCTCTCCTGCATTGATCCCAGCCCTGGGGCCTGCCCACCACCCTACTACCCTACCAGATCCAGACAGAGAGGGAGAGAGAGAGGGAGAAAGGGAGAGTGGGGAGACAGAGGGGATAAAATGCTTCAAACAAGAGAAAGTACCATAGAAAATAATAGCATGGACCTACTGAAGGGCATTTTAGGTTGCTTCCACTTTTCTCCCTACAAAGAAGCTGTCATTCGCTGTTACTTGTGCACTCGTGTGAGAGTTTCTCTAGGATATAGATTGGAGTGGAATCTCTGGATTTTTAGGTATATGTTCAACTCCCCTAGATATTAATAGTTTATTCTCCAAAAAAGGTTTAAATAATTTACGATCCTACCAGCAATGTGTAAGAGTTCTCATTTTCCCACATCCTCCCCAGCCCTTGGTATATCAGACTTAATGCTTTTTTTCAGCACGATGATTATAAAATATTATCTCATTGCTTAAAGGGGCATTTCTTTTTCTGATCATCACTTGAACGTCTGTTCATAGGTTTATAAATATACAGGTTCTTTATGAATCACCCATTCATATCCACTGTTAATTTTCTAGGGGTCGTCTTTTGCTTTTTGGCTTGTAAATCTACATATATCCCAGGTAGTAATCACTTGCCAGTTATGTGCATAGCAAACATTTTCACTCAGTCTGTGCCTTGTCTTTTTACTTTGGTTATGATACCTTTTATTGTTTGACAAGTTTTGGGGTTTTGGGGGGGGGGGTTTGTTTGTTTGTTTGTTTGTTTTGAGACGGTGTTTTGCTCTTGTTGCCCAGGCTGGAATACAACGGCGCAATCTCGGCTCACTGCAACCTCCACCTCCCATGTTCAGGCAATTCTCCTGCCTCAGCCTCCCCAGTAGCAGGGACTACAGGCATGCACCACAATGCCTGGCTAATTTTGTATTTTTAGTAAAGACTGGGTTTCGCCATGTTGGCCAGACTGGTCTCAAATTCCTGACCTGAGGTGATCTGCCCACCTTGGCCTCCCAAGGTGTGGGATTACAGGCATGAGCCACTGCACCTGGCCTATTTGACAAGTTTTAATTTTAATATTGTGAAATATTCCTCTGGGGTTCATGGGAATTTTTTTCTTTCTTTGACAAATCTATCTCTACTTCATAAGAATATTCTTCTGTGTGTTTCTTTTTAAAGTTCTATACTCTTTCCCACACTTGGGCTTTAATCCATGTGGGATTTATTTTATGTGTGCTATGGGGAAGGAATTCAACTTTTTCTCCGTAGATCTCCATAGATAAGGTTTCAGCACATTTATTGAATAGTCCTTTCTTCCCCTATAATTTATAGTGGCTCTGCTATTAAATCCAGGTTCTCACATACAAATGGAGACCTCAGAAATTCATCCCCCTTGACAAAAGTGCCAACAACACACAATGGGAAAAGGATAATGTCTTTAATAAATAACATTGGGAAAATTGAATATCCACATGAAGAATAATGAAATTCGACCCTTATCTCACACCATCTACTTAGACATAAGACTGGAAGTTGTAAAACTACTAGAAGAAAACATAGGAATAAAGGTATTTGTCATTGGCCTGGGCAATGATTTTTTTGGGTATGACATGAAAAGCACAAGAAAGAAAAGCAAAAATAGACAAATGGGGTGGCATCCAACTAAAAAGCTTCCACACAGCCAAAGAAACAATCAACAGAATGAAAAAGCTACCTATGGAATGGGGGAAAATATTTTCAAACCATGTGTCTGATAAAGGGCTAATATTCAAAATATGTAAAGAACTCATGTACCTCAATAGCCAAAAACCCAAATTTTGAAATGAACAAAGGACCTGAACAGACATTTCTCAAAAGAAGCTATACAAATGGCCAGTAGGAGCCAGGCACGGTGGAACTCACCTGTAGTCCCAGCTACTCGGGAGGTCAAGGTGGGAGCATCACTTGAGCCCAAGAGTTCAAGTCTAGCCTGGGAAACAGACTCCATCTCATAAGAAAGAAAAGAAAAACACAAATGACCAACAGGTATATGGAAAGGTATGCTCAACTTCACTAATCACCAGGAAAATGCAAAGCAAAACAGTGGGATATCACCTCACACTTGTTAGAATGGCTATTATCAAAGAGGAAAAAATAAGTGCTAAAATGTGTAGAAATGAGAACCCTTGTGTGCTGTTGGCAGGGATGTAAAGGTGGGTATAGCCATTATAGAAAACAGTGTGGAGCTTCATCCAAAAAATAAAAATAGTACTACCTTATGATCCAGCAATCCCACTCCTGGGTATATATCCAAAAGATATGAAATTAATATCTTGAAGGGATACCTCACTCTCATGTTCATTTCATCATAATTCACAATAGCCAAGACATGGAAACAACCTAATTATCTATTGATGGATGATGGGATAAATAAAATATGAGATAGATAGATAGCTGTTACACACACATGCTGGAATACTATTCAACCTTTAAAAAGGAAGGAAATCCTGTCATTTGGAACAACACAGATAAACTTAGAGGACTTTATAAGTGAAATAAGCCCGACACAGAAAGAAAAATACTGTATGATTTCGCTTATATATAGAATCTAAAAATGTCAAACTTATGGAAACAGAATGTAGAATGGTGATTACCAGAGGCTGGGAGAATGGGGTTTGGGGAGGTATTGGTCAAAGGATACAAATCTTTTGTTTATACAGGAGGAATAAGTTCAGGAGAGCTATTGTATAACAATGTGACTATATTTAACAATATTGTATTGTATACTACCCTCTCTGCTGAGAGGGTAGGTCTTAAGTGTTCTCACCACACACACACACACACACACACACACACACACACACGGTGTTACTCTGAATATGATTTTGGTGAATATAAAGATATAGGAAATGATTGTACATGTCATTTGGTGAAAGTAGAATATAGGAAATGGTGTCTTTTTAATTATAATTCTGTTATTTAAGATGTTTAGGACCACTACCGAGTTTTCTAAGTCAATCTTAGTTTGTTGTCTGAAGACTCTTTTGGAACATATATGTAGAGAGTCATAACACCTGGGCAATATTTCCAACCTCTGCTGTGGCATTTGATACTTGTCCCAGGTCACCAGAGAGGCAAAAGCACCACCGCCCAGAAAGAACTCCTTCTGGTGGAGGAAAAACCCTTTGAACTCCTTTGTACCCTGGCTGGCAGCTCCCTTTGACTCAAGGCAATCTTATGAGGAGGGAGTTCTAGTCAAACAGACATAACAATTCCTACACCTGTGTCCCAGCCACACACTCTTCACCTTCTGTATTTGGCCTTTGTGGTAGGCTGAATAAGACTTTCCAAAAATGTCCATGTCCTAATCCTCAAAACCTGTGAATACATTCTCTTACCTGGTAAAAGGGACTTTGTGGATGTGATTAAATTAAGGATTTTGAGATGAGGAGGTTATCCTGGATTATCTGGGTGGGCCCAAAATAATCATAAGGTTCTTTATAAGACAAAGGCAGGAAGGTCAGAGTCATAGAAGGACATGTGATGTGGAAGCAGAAGTCAGATTGACAAATGCTACCCTTGCTGGTTTTGACGATGGAGGAAGGGCACATGAGCCAAGGAATGCAGGTGGCCTCCAGCAGCTGTAAAACCAAGGAAAAAGATCCCCTAGAGCCTCCAGAAGGAATCAGCCCTTTTATCCCTTGACATTAGCCCAGTGAGATTGATTTTACTTCTGATCTTCAAAGTGTAAGATAATATATTTGTGTGGTTTTAAATTACTAAATTTACTGTAATTTATTATAGCAGCAATACAGACTTCATCCCCAGCTCCCCTGCCCCCAGGTAACTGGAGAGAGTGACTTCCTGCTCCCTGCAGAGCACCACTCCCAGTCCCACCCCTGGTCCTCACTGCAGGACTTTATAAATGAAAGGGCTCTCTACCAACTTTTTTTCACATACAGATGCACCTTGATTTACAATGGGGTTACATCCTGATAAACCCATTGTAAGTTGAAAATACTAAAAATCAAAAATGCATTGAATATGCCTAACCTACTGAACATCATAGCTTAGCCTAGTCTACCTTAAAAGTGCTCAGAACACTTACATTACTCTAGAGTTTGGCAAATCATTGAACACAAAGCTTATTTTATAGTAGTGTTAAATATCTCATGTAATTTATTGAATACTATACTGAAGTTGAAAAACAGAATGGTTGTGTTAAACTAAACTAAAACTTAGAGCCCTTGGCATAACTATTCTAGGATTTACAGTGGCAGTGGAACTTAATCTCTTGACTAATAATCTCAAACTTGAATCCCCTTCACACACATATAAATTCTTCAACATATTAGGGTTCTTCCTATTACAATACACCACATAACATCATACTCAAACCTCACCGCAAGCCAAAATATAACATCTCTTCTATTAGACTCAATTGGAATAGAAAAACACAATACCAAAAAATGTAGCCCAATTCCAAAAACTCAAAGTGCAGTTTCTGCTGAATGTGTATCACTTTCGTACCATCTAAAGTCAAAAAATCCTAAATCAAACCATCCTAAGTCAGGGACCATCCATACAGTCTTCAAGAGGTCCCTGGTGCAGGCAGGGCTGCCTGTCTCTTTTCTCTGTTCCCATCCTGGGGCCTCTCTGGTTGTTCCCTGCCCTCCCTCAGGTGCTGTCAGTGCACAGAGAGAAAAGAAGCCTGGGAGGTGTCTGTTCAGAGGCATGGCCAGGTTCTAACAAAAGTGGAAGCCAGTAGCAGTGCCCAGGCTCAAAACCTCCCTCTAAAATCTCATCAGCACTCCCTCACCACCACCCCACACAAGCCGCCTCCTAAAAGACTCAGTGCAAAACCCTGCAAGTGCAACTTCAAGACAAGTCCCCTAATTCTGTCCCACTCTCTTCCAACTGGATTGCATCCCCTAAATCCTGTGATCCAGAAATTCTGGAGCCGCCACCAGGAAGAGAGAGCATAGGGTTGGATAACAGGGCAGATCCCAGGCATTGTTTTGATTCTTGCTCTAAAGCGGCTTAGGTCCTCAGAACAAACTGGAAAACCCATCACCTTTTCATACCAGAGCATATCCCTGGTCTCCTTGAGGAAGACTCTAATGGCAGAGTTTTAGTGCCTCTAGGGAGAAAGGGAGAAGGTTGCATAATTGCTTACAAAACCTAGGCTAGGCACGGTAGCCCACACCTGTAATCTCAGCACTTTGGAAGGCCGAGGTGGGAGAATCGCTTGAGCTCAGGAGTTGGAGACCAGCCTGGGTGACATAGTGAGACCCCATCTCTACAAAAATTAAAAATTAGCCAGGCGTGGTCCCAGCTACTCAGGAGGCTGAGGTGGAAGGATTGCTTGAGCCCAGGAGACCAAGGCTGCAGTGAGCTGTGATTGTGCCACTGCACTTCACTCTGAGCAACAGAGCAAGACCTTGTCTCAAAATAATAATAATAATAATAATAATAATAATAATAATAATAATAATAATAATTGTTTACAAAACCTTATTCTTCAGCCCTCATGTCCCCAGGACCCCCAGGGAAAGCTGCAGGAAAGGAGCTCTTAGAGAACCCACCAACACCCCAGGGGCCTTTAAGGACTCCTACGGGTAGGCAAGACTCTTAGAAAACTAGGACTAGGGCACAAAGGACTCAAAGGAAGAGTCTGAACTGAGACGAGGACACACTTAGCATGATTGAGGAGAGTTTAATAGAGAGATCAGTGACATGGTGGGAACCAGATTAAGGGCAACAATCCTGTGATTTATCCTGAAACTAGCAACAGTGGGGAGGTGTTGCTATCTCTAGACCCTGAGGGGCAAGGGAAGGAGTGGACACACAGACCCACAGCCATGGGAGCAAACTGTTTAAAGGGAGTCACAGCCTTCAGCAGAGAGAGGCAGCCATCGCCAGCCCAAGCCCTTAATGTGACACATTAAGTCTCAAGCACCTTTAACCACTTTCGCACTTAAAGCAGAGGCCCATTGGTGAAGCCAGAAAGAAATCACCAAGTGGCCCTCTGCTTCTTACTCTCATTCCTTGGCCCTTGAGTTGGGTACTTCTTACAGCCAAGAAGGCTTCTTCATTGCCCCCACAGCGAGAAGACAAGGGAGAGCTGGGTTGGATCTGACCTTAGTGGTCCTGGGCCAGATGAAGGATGCCACCTAAACCTCTCTCACACCACTGCCCACGTGCACACATACAAGTGTACATCGCTCTGCGTATGTATTAAGAGCTATCAAGGGGCCAGGTGCAGTGGCTCACACCTTTAATCCCAGCACTTGGGGAGGCTGAGGTGGGCTGATCACCTGAAGTCGGGAGAGCCTGTCCAACTAGCAGAAACCCTGTCTCTACTAAAAATACAGAACATTAGCCAGGCGTGGTGGCGCATGCCTGTAATCCCAGCTACTCGGGAGGCTGAGGCAGGAGAATCGCTTGAACCTGGGAGGTGGAGGTTGCGGTGAGCCAAGACCATGCCATTGCACTCCAGCCTGGGCAACAAGAGCGAAACTCCATCTCAAAAAAAAAAAAAAAAGCTATCAAGTACTCCGCAGTTGTTAGTTATTTTATTATCAGGATGCTCTTGGTGGGGTAAATTGGTCTTTAAAATACAAAGAGATTTTGAAGGTCCTGAAAGCAACCTGGAGTGGAAGGGATGAGAAGAAGAAAAAGAGAAGGGAAAACAAGGAAAGAGAAGATCATAAGATGGCTTAAGACTGGAGTCCACTGTAATAAAGCAACCAACAAGACATCTCTAGTAGTGGGATGTCGAAGGATTGTAAGAATACATTTAACTTGGAACTGCTGTGTTGTCATGATGTAAACTCCTCCTCTGCCCCAACCCCTAGTACCACAGCGAAGTCTGCTCCACACACAACTTGCCTTGTTTGGCAGGAGTGTGGATTATGTGGAAAAAGGAAGAAACTGTACTGCACACATAGCAGAAGGCAGAGTTGGATGGAGACAGTCCTTAAACTGAGGAAGCAGAAGTTTAGAACCAGTGGAAACCATAAGCCTCTCTCCCACTATTTCCCCATCCACACCCTAGCCCACAGCCCCAACAACCAACAGAAATGTTAGGGAGACCTCTGGATTTCCCATTTATGAAATAGATGGCTCCAAGGAAGTTTATCTAATTCTTAAGGAATTAGGTGACCCTAACTGACACTTGGGCAACACTTCAATAGACTCAAAACAGGCTGAGACAAGGTTCTTGCATTTGCTTTATTCTGTTATTCAGTGATTAGTCATTCATTCATTTATTCACTCCTTCAGATATGCAGACAGTCAATGAATCACATCTACAGAGGACTGGCCACAGGGAAGGCACTGAGCAGTAAGCACTGAAGATTCAACAGTGAACAAGTTCCCGTCCCCACCCTGAAGGCACTTCTGACTGATGAGTGACACAGGCAAGATGAGCACAGAGAGACAAGGAGGCACAGGACCCCGTGGTCATCCAGGCTCTAGGGAGTAGAAGTGGCACATTGGAGAGAAGTGGCAAGAAAGCCCTCCCTCCGGAAATGATTTGGCTGTGGCTGGCATCACCCAAGTCCCTCCAAATGCCTTCCTTTCAGCCGGACTCCAAGACCCATCTTGGCTACTTACGGTCCCCTTCCTCTAAGCAGCAAGTTCTTCTCCATCTCAGCTGCAGCCACTCTGACTTCTAGATTCTCCTCACTCCAGTTCAAGCAGTGAAGTAAGACAGTCTTCCCAGCTCCCTTTTTTTTTTTTGTTACTCCCCAAAAAATGAAGTACCCAGGAATCTCGGTTTTAAGAATTTGACTGCTGGCCGGGTGCGGTGGCTCAAGCCTGTAATCCCAGCACTTTGGGAGGCCGAGATGGGCGGATCACGAGGTCAGGAGATCGAGATCATCCTGGCTAACACGGTGAAACCCCGTCTCTACTAAAAAAAATACAAAAAACTAGCCGGGCGAGGTGGCGGGCGCCTGTAGTCCCAGCTACTTGGGAGGCTGAGGCAGGAGAATGGCGTAAACCCGGGAGGCAGAGCTTGCAGTGAGCCGAGATCGTGCCACTGCACTCCAGCTTGGGCAACAGAGCGAGAATCCGTCTCAAAAAAAAAAAAAAAAGAAAGAATTTGACTGCTAATTACTATAAGGTCATAGGGGACATAAAAAGTGATAAAATGGGTCTATGTTAGTTACAAAGATTCCAAAATCTTACCACATTCTTAGAGTCCTGATCTTGAGTCAGGAGTTCCTGACTTTCTCTGAGATAGTAAATGAAATTATGATTATGATAATAATAATAGGGACTAGGCATGGTGCCCCACGCCTGTAATCCCAGCACTTTGGGAGGCTGAGGCCAGTGGATCACTTGAGTGCAAAACCAGCCTGGCCAACATGGTGAAACCCCATCTCTACCAAAAATATAAAAAATTAGACCGGTGTGGTGGCGCACACCTGTAATCCCAGCTACTTGGGAGGCTGAGGCAGAAGAATCACTTGAACCCAGAAGGCAGAGGTTGCAGTGAGCCGAGATCATGCCACTGCACTCCAGCCTGGGCAACAGAGTAAGACTCCATCTCAAAATAATAATAATAATAATAATAATAATAATAACAGCAAGTATTGGGTATCTAGGATTTCCAGGTACTTTGCATTCCACAGATATACAAATTTAATAGAATTATCCCCTTTTTGCAGATGAAGAAAAAAAGGCTTATACAAAGTAGCTTTTCCAGGGGTGCAAAGCTAGAAAGACACGGATGTGAGGGCTCCACTATTTGCACTGCACCCTACTCCACGTGTATTCCTGAAGGCAGAGTTCACCACCTCCCCCTCCTCCCTTTGACTAGACCTTGGGCAAAGGTCAACGGGACCCAATCCTCTATATACTAGCCCCTCTTCCCAGACTCAAAACAGAATCATGGTTGCTTTCCCTTGTTTCAAGTAAGCAACCAGCCTCATCAAGGGTCCCTGGGCTAGGCGATGCCAGGCTGCTCTGAGCTTCAGGACTGACCTGGATTCCATACCTTCCTTTTCCTCACCAGCACATTCCTATGCTCAGGTGAAGCAAGGAACTCACTCACCAAGGAAGAGGTCGGAGCTGCCAATAGGGATGTTTTCTGTTTCACATACTGTTGTAAGGATAAAATCATTTTTGTGAAAACATGTGACAGAGTAGGTACTAGATATGTGTGAGTTGATGCTAAACAGGCTTTTCACTCATCTCTAATGAGTAAACTCTTCTCAAGCCATCTACGCAATCCTCACTGCTCACTTGAACTAGCTCAGCAAACCACCCCCTCTCCCTAAATCTTAATCTCTTCCCTGTTTTGTTAGTTCCCATCTCTCTCAGAAGGAACTTTACCCCTTCCAGGCTGGTCCTCCATCTGGATGCTGGACCCCATGCCTCATACCAGGCCATATCAATTATTCCTCTTTTTTTGTTTGTTTTTGTGTTTGTTTTTTGAGATGGAGTCTTGCTCTGTCGCCCAGGCTGGAGTGCAGTGGTGCGATCTCCTGTGTTCAAGCAATTCAGCCTTTGCTTCACAGATTCAAGCAATTCTCATGCCTCAGCTTCCAAGTAGCTGGGATTACAGGCATGCGCCACCACATCCAGCTAATTTGTGTATGTTTAGTAGAGATGGACTTTCGCCATGTTGGCCAGGTTGGCCTCAAACTCCTAGTCTCAAGTGATCCACCGGCTTTGGCCTCCCGAAGTACTGGGATTATAGGTGTGAGCCACCATGCCCAGCCCAGTTATTCCTTTTTAGTCTTTGGTTTCTCATTCCATCTCCTTTCCCTTGCCTATGTGCCAGCTTCGTCTTACCCAAGATTTAAAAAACAAAAACCTCATGACCCTGCCCTCTTCTCAAGTTATAGCCCTTCACTCCTCCCTTCCATCACTACTGCACACCCATAATGCCCTGCCTACCTGGTTTCCTGCAAATGGCATCATAAAAGTCACCAGGGACCGCCTCATTGCCACATCTGATGGTTCCCTTTTTTCTTGATTTTGCAGCCACACTTGACCCTGAGGACCACTCCCTCCTAGAAACTGTCCCAGCCCCATGCCACCATCTCACTGGGTTTGCTCCTGCATCTCTGACCACACCTTCTCAGCCTCCTCTGACACCTCTTCTTCTCTTTAAATGTGGAAAGCCCCAGTTTTCTTTCCTTGGCCCCTTTCTCTTCTTGTTTATCACTCTTCCTGGACAATCCCATCCACTCACACATCTGCATCAGTCTTCCAAGTCATCATTGCCGGCACCCAAGCACCAAAACAGAAGTGTGGAGCCAGCCATGCTTTGGCGGAAATTGTGGGTACTGTGAGGGTGCTAGGCTTGGTGCTATCTTTCCCAAAGCTCAGATTTCTGCCTGGTGACCCATGGGTACTTTATGCTTAGCTGTCATATTGATCCACGGGCAAGGACTTCTGCTAGGCACTGGGAAGAATGCAGAGGCTTAAAGCCCTGCAACCTGGTCACTAGCCCCCCTTCTCCTTTGCTGAGTTCCCCTCCCTTAGGACATCCACATGGCCCCACCCCCCATCACTGCCATCACAAGTTCTATGCAACAGAAGGAATGATCAATTCAAAAAAGATAAGCCGCCCCTTTGCCAACACCCAAATTCCTTATTCTCTCTCCCCAACACACTTCCCATCACTCCACCTCATTCCCCAAATGGATCCAGCGTCACATGACGACAGTGCCCTCTAGAGGAATACTTTTCAAATTGCAATGGTGCCCTCCATGTGGCTAATGTATTTTCCAAAGATGACTCGTATCTCCCATCCTGCTTGCTGTTCTTACAGTGGGACTTTGACACTCCACCTATTATGAAGTAGAGTCTATCTTCCTTTCACTGCATTGGAGTGGGCTTGTGACTCTGAAGAAAATGATGCTATATGACTTCCGCTTGAAGCTCTAAGGCACCTTAATCTGTTCAACTGCCCTGAGGCTGCCATGCACAAGGAAGCCCACACTGAGACCACACGGGGACACTACCTGGAGAGAGGCAGCTAATTCAACCTGTCAGTGTTCCAGCCCCAGATACTGACCACAGTCACATGAGACACCTACATCAGAACGGCCCTATTGAGCCCTTCTTAACTGCTGCCCCAAAGAAACCATGAAAGATACTGAAATAATTACTGTTGCTTTAGGTCATCATTTTGGAATGATTTGTTATGCAGCAATAGATAACTAGAACAGTGGGTCATGAAATCATTCCAGTGTGTCATGACCAGCAATGTTTTTTAAGAATTAACTGGTAGAGAACAGAATAGAATGGAAAATGTAATAACAAAAGTTCTGTTGAGAAACTTTCTTCAGTAAATGTGTGTGTTTGCACATGTGTATACTGGATCAAGTAGTAAAATGTATTTGTCTCTGTGCATCATGTAAAGTTTTTAAAGTTTTAAGAAGCTAGATTATTGTTGCAATGCCAGAAACTACAAAAACTAAACTCCACTAAGGCCAATATCATCTCAATGAGTCAAGGAGGCTGGAAATTCTAGTACCTTATAAGCAAGTTACAGGTTCACCCATTTAGCTTTGTCATCTAAAGCAGAGGAACAGAAATGCCTTCTGCTTGTGAGAGCAAGAAAGGAGGCAACTCCTAGAAAAGCAGTCTTCTAGATGGTTCTTGGATATTTTTAGTATAATACTTGGTGCCTTGATCCTCAAAATTAATGGAATTTCTGAGAAGTTTGATGGTATTTTTCTCCATAAAACTCCTGCATCAGCATCACATGGGGGCTTGTAAAAACACAGATCCCTTGGCCACAGTTCAAACGTGAGGCAGGGGTCCCAAGACTCTGTATCTTAATCCAGCCCCCCAAAGGAATTATAAACGCACTAAAGTTTGAGATCTACTGAGTCGCAGGGAGGACTGTATGAATATTGAAACTTAGGGCTGGGCATGGTGACTCATGCCCATAATCCCAGTGCTTTGGGAGAACATGAAAGGAGGATCACTTGAGCCAGGAGGTCAAGACCAGCCTGGGCAACATAGCGAGACCCCATCTCTTTAAAAACAATTTTAGGTTAACTCTCATGCCAAGGCCATTAACTATCATGCAAAGGCCTGCACTCCAGCCTGGAGAAAAAAGGAAGGACAGAAGGAAACCCTGTCTTTAAAAAAAAAAAAATGTTAACTATCGTCCAAAGACCTAATTGGTCAGAATCCTGAGACATCTTCACTGCACCATGGTTGTAACTGGAAATAGCCCTGATTGTCAAGAAAGCTCATCCAGGGCTCCTGTAAAGTAAAAAGCAAGGCTGGAAATGCCTTCATTTCTTTAAAAAAAGGTTGTATTTCTGAGGAGTGTGTGTGTGTGTGCACACACATGTGTGTTTGTGTCTGTGTCTGGCTGTATGTGTTTGTGTATCTGGGTATGTGTGTGGCTGTGGCAGGAGTCCTGAAAAGGCTCATTAGACAAGGTGTTTCTTGATAAGTTCCAGACTACTTTAAGCCTTGTCATACCTGCATGTTTTTCTCACTCACTCGCTGCACACACAGGTATACACACATACATACTCAGACTTTACTTTGATTGGTAGGTAGCTAAATTCCCACTAGATAAAGTCTCTGCCTTTTTCTTCTTTCTTTCCCAGAATTACATCCATATTAGTATAAATTCACTGGCCTAAAAGGAACGTTAGAGATCCTACAATTCAGTGCTTTCTTAAGAAATTTGACAAGAACACTTTGTTAAAATTATCATGCCTTGACAGAATGCTGGTAGGCCACTTGGATTCAACTAAGCAGACAAAATGGTCTCATAGGAGAGTTAAATGCTCAACAAGATGCAGAGTTTATTTGCATGTTGTTTTATCTCATAATAAAGTGAAAATACTAGATGGATTAAATCATTTTATTGCATTAAGAATGAAAAGCACAATTTATGACCAAAAAAAGTGTAATAATTACAAGACAAGAGACCTAACATAGAGCAGTACCATCAACCCCACCATCAGTTGGTAATCACTGCCTCTCCCTGCCTAGCAAGTTCAACCTCATGTTTCCAGGCCTGGGTCACTGTCCTTTAAGGATAGTTTATTATGCAAAAAAAATACACACAATATATGTGTCTTTCTATTTTATTACATATTCTTCAATACATGGAAGAAAAAATACTGTCTGGGTTGCTTTGAGAGTTTGGTTTTGGTTTTAGAATGTTTGGGTTGGTTTTAGGATGTTTAGGATCACTTCACAGATGAGAGATTTAGAAACACTGATTTAACCTCATCTTCAGTGGGGAAAACTGAAACCAAGGAGGGGAAATAACCTGCCCAAGATGGTAAGTCATTCTTTGCTTTAGGCTTTCAGGAAGAAAAGACTTAGAGAAGATTCACGGGCATGCTAAGTACCTGCTGGTCTCCGATCCCGAGGCTAGTCTGGGGCCCACAAGGGGCCAGTGGCTGCTGGGAGCCACAGGCAGAATCAGAAGAATTGAAGCTATTCCTGGAATTTATATATATATATTTTGTCTTTTTCCTTTTTTGTAGAGATGGTGTCTCACTGTGTCGGCCAGACTGGTCTCAAACTCCTGGTCTCAAGCAATCCTCAAGCCTCGGCCTCCCAAAGTGCTGGAACTACAGACATAAGCCACCATGCTGGAATTTTTAAGATATCAGGCATTTAAAACAGAGATCACGGCCGGGCACAGTGGCTCACGCCTGTAATCCCAACACTTTGGGAGGCCAAGGTGGGCAAATCACCTGAGGTCAGGAGTTCAAGACCAGCCTGGCCAACATGACAAAACCCCATCTCGACTAAAAATAAAAAAGCTAGCCAGGCGTGATGGCGTGTGCCTGTAGTCCCAGCTACTTGGGAGGCCAAGCCACAAGAATGGCTTGAACCCAGGAGGCAGAGGTTGCAGTGAGCCAAGATCGCACCACTGCACTCCAACCTCGGTGACAGAGTGAGACCCTGTCTCAAAAAATATGATAATAATTAAATTTTAAAAAACAGAGATCAGGTTATTGGCTATTATTTAGAGATTTGATTATTTTCTTAATATGCATAACCATCTAGGGAGTTTATAAATAACCTTCAGTCTAATTGGGTGGGTCTAAATTGCCTCAGCGTGTCCTTAGTCCCAGCAGGCAATAGACTCCAAGTGTGGGCAGGCTCCCACTTGCTGTGACAAAGCTGGCAGAAGCCACAACAAAGTCAGATCCATTCAGCTCTACTGGGCATAACCCCACTGAGCAAATATTTAAAATATTTTCTGTGTTGGTTTTGGGGTTTTTGTTGTTATTGTTTTTGTTTTTTGAGACAGGGTCTTGGTCTGTCACCCAGCCTGGAGTGCAGAGGCACAATCACAGCTCACGGCAGGCTTGACCTCTCTGTGCTCAGCGGATCCTCCTGCCTCAGCCTTCCAAGTAGCTGAGACTACAGGCATATGCCAAGATGCCTGACTAATTTGGGGCAGGGGGGTTGGTGTGGTTGTTTGTTTGTTTGTTTGTTTGTTTGTTTGTTTGTTTGTTTTGTAGAGATGGAATTTTGCCATGTTGCCCAGGCTGGTCTCAAACTCCTGGGTTCAAGCAATCCACCCGCCTCAGTCTCCCAAAGTGCAGGGATTACAGGTGTGAGCCACCGTGACTGGCCCAAAATATTTTTTAAATTAAAAAAATTCCAGGCAGGGCATGGTGGCTGTAATCCCAGCACTTTGGGAGGCCAAAGTGGGTGAATTACCTGAGGTCAGGAGTTCAAGACCAGCCTGGCCAACATGGCGAAACCTGTCTCTACGAAAAATACAAAAATTAGCCGGGCATGGTGGCGCATGCCTATAATCCCAGCTACTAGGGGGACTGAGGTAGGAGGATCGCTTGAACCTGACAGGTGGAGGTTGCAGTGAGCCGAGATCGTGCCACTGTACTCCAGCCTGGGCGACAGAGAGAGACTTGGTCTCAAAAAAAAAAAAAAAATCCAGGAACAGCTTTAGTTCTTCTGATTCTACCTGTGACTCCCATCAGCCCACTGGTCCCTCATGGGTGCCAAGCCACCCCGATTTCCCTGCACTAACACCAGGAAGCTGGTGAAAAGCTGGCAACCTGGTTATAAGCTTACATACAGTGACCCCTGCTGCTGAGGCCTGGAGACACATGCGAAACCATATGGTGCCAACCTCAGGTTCATTCATTCTCCCTGGGCCCAAGGGACTTGCCTAAGGCCCTTACCCACCAGCAAAGCCCACAGGTTGGCATTGGTTGTTTATCAGATTCCAATTGTGGATTAGGAGGTGACAGAGTAGAGAAGTCTAGGAAGCAAGGGATGGTTGGCAAGGCATAGTGGTGGGCACAGAAACTCAAAGGGACCCTCCCTCGCCACTAGCAGAGGGTATAGTCTCAGACAGTGCAACCTAGAGCAGGTATATTCAAACTTGAAGAACGTGTAGAATGCTTTTTCTTTTTTTTTTTTTTTGAGAGACAGAGACAGGGTCTTGCTTTGTTGCCTAGGCTGGAGTGCAGGGGCACAATGATAGCTCACTGCAGCCTCGAACTCCCACACCCAAGCAATCCTCCTACCTCCTACCTCAGCAGCAGCCCCCTTAGCCCCCAGTAGCTGGGACTACAGGTGCATACCACAATGCCTGGCTAATTTTTAAAATATTTTTTGTAGAATCAGAGTTTTGCAAATCTATACATTACCTATACTCCAATAACAGATTCCTTCTTAGATCCTTCAAAAAAAAGAATGATTCAATATCATAAAGATATCACTTTTTCTTAAATTATTATCCATAAACTTAGCGTAATACTAATCAAAATCACAATTTTTTAAAATCTTTTAACTGATTTTTAAAACTCCATCTAGGCCAGGTGTGGTGGCTCACACCTGTAATCCCAGCACTTCAGGAGGCCAAGGCAGGTGGATAACTTGAGGTTAGGAGTTTGAGACCAGCCTGGCCAACATGGTAAAACCCCGTCTCTACTAAAAATATAAAACTTCACTGGGCATGGTGGCGGACACCTGTAATCTCAGCTACTCGGGAGGCTGAGGCAGGAGAATCCCTTGAACCTGGGAGGCGGAGGTGGCAGTAAGCTGAGATTGTGCCACTGCTCTCCAGCCTGGGCAACAGAGTGAGACTCTGTCTTAAAATAAATAAATAAATAAATAAATAAAATCCATCACAAGAGAATATATACAATCGCCATGATTCTTTTTTAAAGAGAGGGACAACGTAGGTAGAATTGTCTTCTTGGTTATCAAATTATCCTATAAAGCTATGGCAATGGTAGTATTGGTATATAAATGGACAAATAGAACCGACTAATGTATAAATGAAAATTCAGTGTATGATAAAGGAGCACTTCAAAATGGTAGGAAAAGGGGCAGGGTGCAGTGGCTCACACCTGTAATCCCAGCTCTTTGGGAGGCAGAGGTAGGCAGATCACCTGAGGTCAGGAGTTCAAGACCAGCCTGGCCAACAAGGTAAAACCCTGTCTCTGCTAAAAATACAAAAATTAGCCAGGCATAGGGGCACATGCCTGTAGTCCCAGCTACTTGGCAGACTGAGGCAGGAGAATTGCTTGACCCCAGGAGGCAGAGGTTGCAGTAAGCCAAGATCACACCACTGCACTCCAGCCTAGGTGACAGAGTGAGACTCCGTCTCCAAACAAAACAAAAAAAAAAAAAAAAAAAGACAATGGTAGGAAAAGGGTAGCCAGATGAATAAATGGTGTTGGGCTATCTAGTTGGAAAAGAGTAAAGCTACATTTCAACCTCATATCATACCTTCTAAGATAAATATTTTTTAACTATAGAAGTATTAGCAGAAGGCCAGGCACGGTGGCTCACGTCTGTAATCCCAGCACTTTGGGAGGCCAAGGCGGTTGGATCACAAGGTCAAGAGATCAAGACCATCCTGGCCAACATGGTGAAAACCTGTCTCTACTAAAAATACAAAAATTAGCTGGGCATGGTGGCACATGCCTGTAGTCCCAGCTACTCGGGAGGCTGAGGCAGGAGGATTGCTGGAACCCGGGAGGCAGAGGTTGCAGTGAGCCAAGATAGTGCCACTGTACTCCAGCATGGGGAGAGATTGCGACTCCATCTCAAAAAAAAAAAGAGTATTAGCAGAAAGCATGCAAAATGGGTTTAAACCATCCATTGAGGAAAAGAACGGCCTTCTCGAGCAAAATACAAAATATACGAGTCATAAAGGGAGTGTCTTAGTCTGTTCTGACTGCTGTAACAAAATACCATAATCTGGGTGACTTATAGACAGCATTTCTCACAGTTCTGGAGTCTGGGAAATCCAAGACAGTCCAAGATCCAGGTGCCAGTAGATTCGGGTCTGGTGAGGGCCTGCTTCCTGCTTCATAAGTGACTATCTTCTCCCTGTATCCTCACATGGTGGAAGGGACGAGGGTCTCTTTCACAAGGGCACTAATCTCATTCACAAGGGCTCCACCCTCATGACCTAATTACCTCCCAAAGGTCTCACCTCCTACATCACATTGTTAGATTACATTTCAACATATGAATTTCCAGGGACACGAACATTCAGTCTAGAGCAGGAAAAAGATAATAAATGTAACCAGTTAAAAAAGAAAATAAGGCTGGGCACAGTGGCTCACACCTGTAATACCAGCACTTCGAGAGGCCAAGGCAGGCAGATTGCTTGACCTCAGGAGTTCAAGACCAGCCTGAACAACATGGTGAAACCCGTCTCTACAAAATATGCAAAAATTAGTCAGGCATGTTGGCGCTCGCCTATAGTCCCAGCTACTTGGGAGGCTGAAGCAGGAGGATCACTTGAACCCAGGAGGTTGAGGCTGCAGTGAGCAGAGATCACGCTACTGCACTCCAGCCTGGGTGACAAAGTGAGACCCTGTCTCAGAAAAAAAAGAGAGCGAGCCCTTCCCAACTCATTCTTATTGTGGATCATCTGGAGTGTGTTCTCCCTCCCTGCAGTAAACTAAATAACCTGCCTTTTTTTTTACTGCCGGTATGTTCCTAGTAGTCTTTGGTCAGTGAATATTGACAATACTGACAATACTATTTTATTATTAATTGTTTTTATTTTATTTATGTTTTTTGTTTATTTGTTTATATGTTTTATATGTTTATTTTATATATTTCATTTATATTTTATATGATAGGACATGATATTGATTTCTTCATTAGTTGTATTATTCATAACTTCATTTCAATAAAGTAAAGGTGGAACTATAAGATATTTGTTTGAAAAAAGGGCACCAAGTCTGGCAGGATTGAGAAACACCAGGAGAAAGAGCTCTTTGCCAGATTGCAAGACAAATTCGAATATGGCCACCCCAACCTGAGCAGGCTCTCTGGACTCCCGTAGTTGGGCTGTCTGGGACATTTCCCCACATCCTGATGGCTGTCAGCTAGGACTGCATGGGGACTCCTTTAGCAGAAAGGAGGTACTCCCATAAACAGTGCTACAAGAGCCTGCCCACACACCCCAGAGGCTACAGCTGGACCAGATGACAGCTGCAAACCCTCAATGGCCTGTGAGGGAGACCAAACTCTTCACATGGAGGATGGTTAGGAAATGTGCATATGACATACAAAAAAATGCAAGCTGGATAAAGGAATAACAGATAAACCTCTAAGCCAACCTGTAGTCGAGGAAGCATTGCTGGAACAGGGAAAGGCTGGTATTGAAGCAGAGAAAGCCCTTCCATGCCCACCAGAAAGGTGGGAGCATCCCTGGAGGGAATCTTCTCTAAATACCCTTTGCCCCAATGAAAATTCAGATGAGAAGAGGAGGCACAATGTGTCCCAGCTGCACACCTCCTGAGGTAAAGGAGAGAGACAGAATTATGGAGAGAGAGATGCTGAGGCGTCTGTACCACACCTGTCTCCCTAGGTACAGGGCAAATGACCAGGGGCCTCATGCAAGGGACACTGGGCGCCACGAGAATCATGAACACAAACCATTAGCCCATAATCTACCTTTACCTTATTAAAATTATTCCCCCACTCCCACACTTCATGGTGTTTTCCTCCCTCCAGGAAGACTATCAACCCCAAATGATTACGCTTCCCTCCCTTCACACCCCCACCCCACCCATCCCACACTTGGTGCTGCCATGAATACCCCATTAAAGCACATTCCTCTGAACTCAGGCTCTGCCCTCTGTTAACAGGCAGCTTTCCTGCAGAAAGAAGTACCTATGGGCCAGGGGCAGTGCTCATGCCTGTAATCCCAGCATTTTGGGAGGCCGAGGAGGGTGGATCACCTGAGGTCAGGAGTTCGAGACCAGCCTGACCAATATGGCAAAACCCCATCTCTACTGAAAATACAAAAAATTAACCAGGCATGGTGGTGGGCGCCTATAATCCCAGCTACTAGGGAAGCTGAGGCAGGAGAATCATCTGAACTCAGGAGGCAGAGGTTGCAGTGAGCCAAGATCGTGCCACTGCACTCCAGCCCGGGCAACAGAGAGCAAAACTCGGCCTCAAAAAAAAAAATAGAAGTACCCATGAAGCTGATCAAACTAGGCAGAAGGCAAAAAGAAACTGTCCCCGGGTCTGTGTGTGGGGCCCTCAGCTGGCAAGACTAGGAGGTCAGTGATGGGTGACCTCACAGGCTAAATCACCTGGGTCAGGGCTGAGTGACCTTGATAAAATGTATTATGATAGCTCACTTCAGCCTTGAACTCCCAGGCTCAAACAATCCTCTCACCTCAGCGCCAACCGCTGACCATTGGGTAACTGGGACTACATGCACATGCCACCATGTTCAGCTAATTATTTTTTCTGTGGAATTGGGGTCTCATAAATCTATACATTACCTATACTCCAATAACAGATTCTTCCTTACAGCCTCAAAAAAAATGAATGATTCAATATTATAAAGATAACACTTTTTCTTAATTTTTTTTTTTTTTTTTTTTTTTTTTTTTTTTTTGAGCCTGTTGCCCAGGCTGGAGTGCAGTGGCACAATCTCAGCTCACTGCAACCTCTGCCTCCTGGGTTCAAGCGATTCTCATGCCTCAGCCTCCCGAGTAGCTGAGCTTGCAGGTGCATACCACCTTGCCTGGCCAATTTTCGCATTTTTTAGTATGGATGGGGTTTCACCATGTTGGCCAGGCTGGGCTCAAACATCTGACCTCAAGTGATCTCCCCACCTCAGCCTCCCAAAGTGCTGAAATTACAGGTGTGGGCCACTGCCCCCAGCCACTTTTTCTTAAATTATATTAGCCATAAATTCAGTGCAATCCCAATCAAAATCACAATTTTTATAAAACTTCATGAACACAAAGCATTAGCCCAAATCTACCCCATGGGACCCAGGGACTTCAGCCCTCAGTACAGGGGACTCTTTTTCCCATAATGTTCACATTTATCAAAGTAACGCAGTCGTCAAAGAAAATAAGGCAAAATATTTTAAAAGTAGAAACAGGAACACAGTTTCACCTACTTCCACCTTCCAAACAACTTTGCAAAAGTGGCAGTGTATCTCCCCTCAAATGTTTATAAAATTTGCAAGTTTGCTCTAACATAGAACAATGCCATCAAATATATTTGGTGGCCCTAAAAGTCACACCGTGAGGACAGGCACCCAGAGCACAGTTGCATTTAGAATAAATGCCAAACTCCTTCACACAGCCTGCAGGCCGGTATGGTCTGGTCCCGCCTCCCTTCCCGGTCTCATCTCCCAACCCCACTGGCCTCTCTGCCCCTCAGGCAGACTGTTTTTTCAGTCCTGGAAGGCACCCAGCCCTTGGTGCCTTGGTGACCCCAGGTGGGCCATTCTGCTCCTAATGCGCTTTGGGCACCCCTGCAGCCTGGTTCACATCCTCTCACAATTCAAAGCTTGGTTCTGGGGCCTCTCCTGGCCTCCCCCATCCCCATCTCAGTTAAAGCCCCTCTGTTATTCTCTTTCACAGCCCTCTACCTTTTCTGAATAATACCTCCCCCAATTTATAATGATACACTTTGCTTATCTGTTTGGCATCTGTGTCCCCCGCTGGAGGGATATAGGCAGGGTAACATATGTTTTGCTCCTCTCTGGTACTCCCCTCCTTGGTGTTCTTTTGTTGCACATCTCCCTGTTTCATCTGCTCCAGCCCAACTTGCTCCCAGTCCCATCAGCTTCCAACCTCATGATTCAAATCCAATGTATAGTCTCTTTGCAATCCCCAAATAGTGTCTCCAGCTGTGACCTCTGTTTCTCTCCCCTAGTAGGGGGCAGTCTCCTCCCTGCTTTTTTTTGCTTCAGCTGGGAGGTGGGCGGCCCCCTCTGCTTCCACCCAGCCTGACCGTAAGCAGCAGTCTCTCTCTACACTACCAAAGAAGTTCCTGCAGACTTCTCCCCGCCCCTAGAATCAAACACATCCACTAACATCAAGCCTGAGCCACAAAGTTCCAGAGGCACCTCTGGGTTGCTGGGAGGAGCGGCAGTAACTTCATGCTGGTGTCTGGGGTGCACAGGAGAGAGGGCCCCACTCTGAGCTCACAGAGTGGTGGAGGTCCAAGCTGCAGAACACTGGATGCCCCCAGGAACCTAGATGTTCCCCAGGAACCTAGATGCCCACTCAAATCTTCTTAGGCACTTTTGAATCTTTACAGGCACAGTTCCCACCATCTTGGGTGGGGCAAAGTACAGTGTACCTTCATTAGTCACAGTAGTTATGTTCTATATAGTTGGCTGGAAGCCAGGGGCAGTGGTTCACACCTATAATCCCAGTACTTCGGGAGGCTGAAGTGGAAGGATTGCTTGAGGCCGGGAATTCGAAAGCAGCCTGGGCAACATTTTGAGACCCCATCTGCACAAAAGAAAATTTGTTTTAATTGAGCAGGCATAATGGCCCATGCCAGTAGTCATAGCTGCTCAGGAAGCTAAAGCAGGAGGATCTCTTGAGCCCAGAAGTTCAAGGTTACAGTGAGCTATGATCATACCACTGCACTCCAGCCTGAGCAAGAAAACAAGACTGTCTCTAAAAAAAAAAAAGCTCAACCAAGAGCATCTCTGGTATTTAAATAACAATTGTAGAGCACTTTATAGTTCTTAATGCATTTGCATGCATGTGTGTGTGTGTGTGTGTGTACACATATGTGGCTAAATTGACAGCAGATCCTCAAGACTAACACCGTAAACAAATTGCCATGATGCCTTTTCCATGAGAATTGCTTTGTACACCCTGGCAATCCATCAGAACAGAAACCAAAGCCCCAGTGTGCCCTTCTGTACTGTGTACTCCAGCTCACCTGCCGCTTCCCAGCTCACCTGTTTTCCCAAAGTTACAGACAGAGGACAGACAACGTTGTTAAACTCTAGAGTGATTCCCATGGGCAGGGCAGCAGAAGTGAGTAGGAGGTTGTTTTCTTCAAGTTGAAGGAGAGGAAAGAAAAAATATACAGCTGCAGCAATCAGATTGTCGGTACCAAAGATAGTGTGACTCAGGGCAGGTCCTTGGCAAGCAGGCACTGAGCCAGGCTGGGCCCACACCCTGGAGAATGAGAATAGCATTCTGTGATCAAAGTGGGAAGGAATGCATCCATTCCGGAAACCAGGTGAGGCAGGGCTGTTATTAGACAATCTGGGCAGAGCTATGATTACAGACGGAGCAAGCTGACAGGATGAAAACAGAAATCCACAGCGCCTGCTCTGTGCTGAGCAGCCAAGCTTGCCCATGCTGCTCTTTTGACCAGCTGATGTCTCTGGGCAGTGATAAGGCATTAAGTATCTGTGGATAAAGCACCTGATAGTTAAGAAAAATAATAATTTAAAAGTGTTGTTGAGTGAACTGTAGTATTACATGAACTATCAGTCCTCATTCTTTTCCTCTTTAATTAGGATGGATGTTCTAACGAGAGAATTTTTATATAACTAAAGAAGACACTTTTTTTTTAGACGGAGCCTCTGTCGCTCAGACTGGAGTGCAATGGCACGATCTTGGCTCACTGCAACCTCTGCCTCCCAGGTTCAAGTGATTCTCCTGGCTCAGCCTCCCAAGTAGCTGAGATTACAGGCATGCGTCACATCCAGCTAATTTTTTTTTTTTTTTTTTGAGAAAGAACAGGAAACAGATTAAATAACTAACAAAAAGACCATGCAATGAAGTACCCAATGAAGTACCCCACAGACATAAAGAATTACACTGTAGAAGTTTTTTGGTTTTTTTTTGTTTTTTTTTTTTTTTTTTTTTTTTTTTTTTGGTATGAAAGAAGCATGTGGCTGGGCACGGAGGCTCAAGCCTGTAATCCCAGCACTTTGGGAGGCCGAGACGGGTGGATCACAAGGTCAGGAGATCGAGACCATCCTGGCTAACACGGTGAAACCCCGTCTCTACTAAAAAAAATACAAAAAACTAGCCAGGCGTGGTGGCAGGCGCCTGTAGTCCCAGCTACTTGGGAGGCTGAGGCAGGAGAATGGTGTGAACCCAGGAGGCGGAGCTTGCAGTGAGCTGAGATCCGGCCACTGCACTCCAGCCTGGACGACAGAGCGAGACTCCATCTCAAAAAAAAAAAAAAAAGAAAGAAGCATGTTACCTTTGATTGAGTGAAAAAACTCAGGTAACAAAATAGTTTATGCATCATGATTCTTTTTTTTTTTTTAATAAGAAACGAATGTTATATATACATGCCTAGAACACTCAGGCTAGAGTGTGATGGTGCAATCTCAGCTCACTGCAAGCTCCACCTCCCGGGTTCAGGCCATTCTCCTGCCTCAGCCTCCTGAATAGCTGGCATTACAGGTGCCTGCCACCACACCTGGCTAATTTTTGCGTATTTTTAGTAGAGACAGGTTTCACCATGTTAGTCAGGATGGTCTCGATCTCCTGACCTCGTGATCCGCCCACCTCGGCCTCCCAAAGTGCTAGGATTACAGGTGTGAGCCACCATGCCCGGCCTAATTTTTGTATTTTTAATAGAGACAGGGTTTCACCATGTTAGCCAGGCTGGTGTCGAACTCCTGACCTCAAATGATCTAACCACCTCGGCCTCCCAAAGTGCTGGGATTACAGCTGTGAGCAAGAAGACACATCTATTAAAGAAAACTTAGAAGCACCATGTAAGCATTCAGAAGAAGATTATAGTCATTTCTAATCCAATCACTCATATGTAATGACCCTTAACAGCTGTGCTGTGATTCTTCAGATTTTCTTCTAGGCATGTATATATAACATTCGTTTCTTATTTAAAAAAAAAAAAAAAGAAGAAGAATCGTGATGCATAAACTATTTTGTTACTTGAGTTTTTTCACTCAATCAAATGTAACATGCTTCTTTCATACCAAAAAAAATACTCCTACAGTGTGATTCTTTATGTCTGCAGGGTACTTCATTGCTTGGTCCTTTTGTTATTTAATCTGTTTCCTGTTCTTACACGTTTAGTTGCTCCCAAATGTGGAATATTATAAATGCTGTACTATACATTCTAGTTCACATGTCTTTCCAAATATGTCTGCTTATCTCCCTCCTTCAAGATGAATTGTTGGGTCAAGGAGTTTTCATGTATTTGTGGCTTGTGATATTCACTGCTAAATGACCTTGCTCTACAGGCTAGTCGTACCATTTACATTACCACTGTGTGAATGGTACTTTTTCCTCTCATCCCCGCCTGCAAAAGGTTTTGCCCTGCTAGCCAACGGGTTGAACTGTGTGATATGAAGAACAGTGATTTGTTTTCTTTTTGATTTCTTAAATGTTTAGTGAAACTGAATATGATTTCACACATGCATTAGTTTCCTCAGGCTGCTCTAACAAAGTGTGACAAGCTGGGTGGCCTAAAACAACAGATATTGATGGTCTCACCTCTGAAGATGGTAGGGAAAGATCTGCTCTGGCCTCTCTCCTAGCTGCAGGTAGCCTCAGCTGTCCCTTGGCTTGCAGATGGCTGTCTTCTCTGTGTGCCTCTTTACGCGTCTTTCCTCTGTGCATGTCTGCCTCTGTCCAAATGTCCCCACTCTATAAGGACACCCAGTCACAATGGATTAGAGAACACTCTATGACCTCAGTTTAACTAGATTATAAATTAATCCAAGTGTACAGGCTCTATTTCCAAATAAGGTCACAGTCTGAAGTACTGGGGGTTGGGACTTCAACAAAATCATGCTCTCCGTGCCTGGATATTAAGAACAACATCACAGGTAGGTGTACACCCCCTGCGGTATTAGGAGTAATAATATGATTAATTATTAAAATCAATGATCGATTTTAATAATTATCAATGATACCATTAATAGGATACCATTATTCATTATGGATAATTATTTTAAATATATGATTATGCAAGCTTAAAATTAATTATTAATATTAATGTCATTTAACAATATTATTCCTTAATATTAATTATGAGTTATTACCAACATCACTTAGTATTGATTTAAGTAACATTAATTGCTGATATCATTATTTTATTAATAGTGATATTACTATTAATTATTAATACTAATCATTAACATTTTTAACATTTTAACCAGTATTTTTACTATCTTTATTGTGATTAATATCGATGATAACTATTAATTTTATATTTATTAATATTAATAATTAATAGACTTGTTCCTTATAGCCAGTGGGGAGAGGATGATATTACTCCCAATATCGAAGAAAGTGTACACCCCTCTATGATGTTGTTCCTAATAGCCAGGGAATAGAGGATGACATTATTGAAACTATCGCAGTGGGTGTACATCCCTTCGGTCATCTTGTTCCTTATATCCTGGGTGGGAGAGGATGATATGACTCCCAATATTGCAGGGGGCATAGACCTCCCCCGTGATATTGTCCGTAACATCCAAAGGTGGAGAGGACGATATTTCTTCCGGTTTCGCAGGGGGTGTACACCACCCCTGTGATATGGTTCCTAATATCCAGGGGGTGAGAGGATGATATTAGTCTCAATATTGCAGGAGGTGTACACTCCCTAGTGATATTGTTCCTAATATCCAGGGACGGAGAGGACGATGTCACTCCCAATAGAGCAGGGGGTGTACCCCCCTTCTGTGACATTGTTCCTAATAGCCAGTGGGGGAGAGGAAGATATTACCCCCAATATCCAGGGGGTGTACACCCCCTTGTGATATTGTTCCCTATATCCTGGGAGGGAGACGATGATACTAGTGGCAATATCGCAGGGGGTGTACACACCCACTGTGATATTGTTCTGAATATCCAGAGGGAGAGAAAATGATACAACTCCCAATATCACAGGGAGTGTACATCCTCCTGTGATATTGTTTCTTATACTCAGGGGGAGAGGATGATGTTACGCCCAATATCACAGGGGTTGTACACACCTCCTGCGATGTTGTTCCTAATATCCCGAAGGGGAGAGCATAATATTACTCTCAATATCGCAGGGGGTGTACACCTCCTTTGTAATATTGTTCTTAATATCCATGATGGGAGAGGATGATATGACTCTCAATATCGCAAGAAGTGTACAGCCACCTGTGATATAGTTCCTAACATCTAGGTGGGGAGAGGATGATATTACTGCCCATATCGCACAAATTGTAAAACCCCTTCGATATTTTGCCTACAATCCTGAGGGGAGAGGTGATATTACTCCCGATATTGAAGAAGGTGTACACCCCCCTGTGACGCTATGCCCAATATCCACGTTGGAGACGATGACATTACGCCCACTATCGCAGGGGATGTACACCCACCCTGGTATATTGTTCCTTATATCGAGAGGGGGAGAAGATGCTATTGCTCCCAATAACGCAGGGGCTGTGGCTGTACACCCCTCCTGTGATATTGTTCTTAATATCCTGGGGAAGAAAGGATGATACTACACCCAATATCGCAGGGGCTGTACACCCACCCGGTGATATTGTTCTTAATGTACTCCACCTCCCACCACCAGGGATATCGTTCCCAATATCCAGGGGAAGAGAGGATAACATTATGCCCAATACCGCAGGGAAGTGTACACACCCTCTGTGATGCTGTTCCTAGTATCCAAAGGTAGAGATGATTATATTACTGGCCATGCTGCAGGGGGTGTACACCTTTCTGTGATATTGTTTTTGACATTCAGTGGGGGAGAGGATGACATTAATCCCAATATTGCAGAAGGTGTGCAGACCCCTTGATGTAGTTCCTAATGCACAGGGAAAAGAGAAGAATATTGCTCTCAATATCACAGGGGGTGTAACCACCCTGCCCCCTGTATATTGGTCCTAATATGCAGCGGGGTGGAGGCTGATAGTACTCCCAATATCCCAGAAGGTGCACACACACCTGTGATGTAGTTCCTAATATCCAGCGGGAAAGAGGCTGATTTTACTTTTGATATCGCAGTGGGTGTACGCCGCTCCCCAGACCAGGGGTATCATTCCTAATATCCAGGCAGGAAGAAGATGACATGGCTGACAGTATCGAAGGGGGTGGACACCTCATCAGTGATATGGTTCCTGATATCCAGGGGGTGAGTAGATGATATTACACCCAATAAAGTAGGAACTGTACAGCCACCCTGGGATTTTGTCCTTAATAACCACAGGGGAGGTGATATTACTACCAATATTGCAAGGGGTGTACACCCCTCCTGTGATATTGTTTCTTATATCCAGGATAGGAGAAGATGGTATTAGTACCAATATTGAAGGGATGGACAGCCCCCGTGGGATATTGTTCTAAAGATACAGGTTGAAAGAGGATGAGATTCCATCCAATATAACAAGGGGTGTATACCTCGCCTGTGATATGAATGGTAAAACCTAGAAGAGAGAATGACATTGCTTCCAAGAACACACGGGGTACACCCACCCTGTGATATTGTTCCTGTCATCTAAAGGAAGAGATGATGATACTACTCCCACTACTGGAGAAGGTACACACCCCCATGGGATATTGTTCCTCATCACTTGTGGTTGAGAGCATGATATTACCTCCAATATGACAGTGGCTTAACACCCAGTCTGTGATATTGCTCCTAATTTCCACTAGGTGAAGTATGATGTTCCTGCCAAGAGAGTAGGGGTGTACAGTCGCCCTGTGATATGTCTCCGAATATTCAGGGAAACACAGGACAACATTACCCCAAATCTCCCAAAAAGTGTACACCCACTGTGTGATATGGTTCCTAATATCCGGAGGTGCAGAGGATGGTATTCGTTCTCCTATCGCAGGCTGTGTACACACAACCTGTGAAATTGTTCGTAATATCCTGAACAAAAGAGACTGCTAATAATGGACAAGCATTGCAGGGGGTAGTAATTGGCTATTATGATCCACATCGCAGAGGGAGTGAGGCACCCCCTGCCATATGGGGAGTAATAGCAACCCCCTCTCCCCCACTGGCTATTACGATCCACATCGCACAGCAGTTCAGGACACCAGCCCTCCCCCAACCTTGACCCAGACAGTGGGTGTCATGGGACCACCTCAGGGTGGGTGGCAGCTCAGCTCTAAGATATCCCTGCTGCCAAAGACCAACTGTTCCTGCTAGTTTGAATCTGGCCACAGGGTCTCTGTTGGTGAGACAGATGACCATGAGGCAGACACCCTGAAATCTAGCACGACAGAGCCCAACGCCCCCATGAGAGGCACCATAGCACGCAGACTTTGCAGACATACTAGCAAAGGCCACAGCAGGCCCTGAGTGAGGAGCAATCTGACCGAGATCCTGGGGTCCTACCACACAGCCCTTAAACAGGGACTGGAAACTGTTTCCCTAAAGAGCCAGGAGTCAGTATTTTCAGCTTTGCCAACTGATCTTTGCCTCAAGGATGCAACTCTGCCATGGCTGCAGGACTGCAGCCTTCTGCAGGTGGCCTGTGAAGAGATGGGCATGACTGCACCCCCATAAAACTTTACTTATGGACATGGAAACTTCTCAGTGTCATGAAGTGTTATTTTTTTATTTGTTCAACCATTTGGAAATGTAAAATCCATTCTTGATTCACAGGCCACAAGAGCAGGCAGGGACAGGCTGCCCCTTGCCGACCTCTGGAATGAGCTTAGAGAAGGAAATGACAGGCTGGGCCAGCGCGGCCTCCTCACAGCAGATCCGCTGCAGGAGGGTCCTTCTTAGCAACCACTTCTCATCCTTCCTCTTGGCTTCAAGTGCAGTTCAGGTGGAGAAAGAGAGAACAGAACTGGCCTCAGCAACAAGAAGGAAGGAGATGCAGGGTCAAGCAGCCGTGTGGGTCGATCACACTCAACATTCACACCAAGCGGAGCACAGGCAGGACCAGCCTGGGGGGGGCCGAAGTGGAGGCTCTCTGGGGTGGGGGACCTCTGGGTGGGCAAGATTCTCTACCTAAAACTCATATAGAAGTTCTACACAGCAGTAGTTACAGAAAACACACACTAAGAAAAAGGCCAAAATGAAAATAGGACACCAAGTTTGGCCAACTGGGTCTCACAAGCCAGTAGGTAAGAAAGCCCAGGAGGGCCCACCAGAGGATCTGGGGGTGGGTTCCTGCCTGCAGGGGGCCTAGGACACCCCATTCCCACAGAGGAGGACCCAAGCTTTGGGGAGGAAGCTGTCAGAGTCACCCAGTGAGCTGATCAGAGCTGGAGCCACAGAGCAGGGGAGGAGCCCTGGCCACGTCCCCATGAGGGCTGAGAAGCTAGGGTGGGGGCACACCCCCAGGGGCAGATGCAAACAGTGGACTGCGGGCCCTCCTCCTGCCCAGAGGATGCTCAGCTCCTAAGGGATCACCAAGGCCTGGAACCCAGGGACACACCACCTGACCATCATGCCCAGGCCTCCTAGACCAAGCAATGTCCAGTACAGGCAGGCAGTCTGGGCTTGGGGCCAGGACAGGGGTGGATGGTCCTGCTAGGCAGGCCTCCTTCTCCCTACCAGCTGGGCTGGTTGCACTGTAGTTTTGTTTCTGGCAACATATTGCTGCCCACTTTGGCCACACCAGTCCCTGGCTAGGCCCAGTGCTGTCCAACCCACCTACACAGACCCCACACACCCAGTGCCCACCAGGCTCCTGTCAGCCAGGAGGACCCATGCTCATCCCCTGAAGTATCCATGGGAGCCTGCATCCCACAGGGACCCACAGCTCAGAGCCAACCTCCATGGAGGCCTCTTGGTTGTGGTGGCAGGGGTGGGGGGGAGTTGACCTCCGGCCCTCCCATTCTGGCCACTGTGTTTTGTGGGGATCATTCAGTCCTGGGAGCTTCCTGGGGACCCCAGAAGGAAGACAACAGGGTGGTCATGGCAGCCTCAGCCCCAGGCTCTGGGCCCAGGTTCTGGTTTGATCTGGGCGGTAACAACAGTTCATGTCATTCACACAAGGATTGGCATCAATATAATGCATCAAGGGACTGTGGAGGACACAGATCAGCCTCCAGGCCAGTTACACCTGGTGGCTTAGCCAGTGCAGGCTGGGGAGTGGAAAAGCTGACCCCTGACCTCCCCACCTACCCTGCCCACCAGATGCCAGTAGCGGCCAGGGATCCCTGACTTCAGGCAGAGGCAGGCAGCACAGTTGCTGCTTCCTTTGATCCCATCCCAGGGTCCACAGGGCCTGGAGAAACCTGGCAAGGGCTGAGTTGGGAGAATCAGGCAGGAGGATGCCAAGTGAAGAATGTGAGGGACTGGGTATGAGGGGCACTAAGGGAGCAGGGTCTGCTTCCCCTGGGGAGGTGGCAATGGGACATATAGTAGCCAAGGCTCCGCAGGCCCCACCCTGCTGCCAGGCACACGTGGTGCCCATACCCACCCCAACAGCTGCAGGAAGTTTCTTCATCAACAAAAGGGGAGGACGCACCAACACCCACATAGGCATTGATGCCCACACACATCAGAGAAGAAAATTCCTGCTGTGCCCAAGGTGTGAGCACACCTTCCTCCCCATGGTGGGTCCAAAATTACCTGCTCCTGCCAGCACTCCCACCCCCAACTCCACAAGCTGCTGACCTCCACCACAGTGCCATGCCACGTGCCAAGAACAACTCAGCGATACATCCCAAAGGGTGCTATCCTGGAGCGGCTGTGCTGGGCAAGGGACACGTTTCCTAGTCACAGAGGTT
The DNA here is from genome assembly GCF_002776525.5 of Piliocolobus tephrosceles. Classification (NCBI taxonomy): domain Eukaryota; kingdom Metazoa; phylum Chordata; class Mammalia; order Primates; family Cercopithecidae; genus Piliocolobus; species Piliocolobus tephrosceles. The sequence goes on along the minus strand of NC_045448.1, from coordinate 70,997,893 downwards.
TTCTTTCTTTCCCACTCACTGGCCCTGTGCCTTGGTTTCCCCCACTGTGGCACAGTGTAAAAATCCCATCTTGAAGGCTAGGAACCCAGAAAGGTCACCACACCTGGTGAAATGGGGGGTGAAACTCCCTGCCTTGGACCTCTTGCTCCAGGACTGATGTCCACTGGGACATGGCCAGGCCAGCATCCTGGGGAGGGCTGCATTCCCTGCCTGGGGAACCTTGCTCCCAGTTAGGGATCACTGGAGTCGAGGCCCCTAATGGATTGGGGGAGGCACGGTGTAGAATGGAGGTAGCCCCATCATACAGGCCTGTGTAGACCCCAGAAAACAAGCATTGAGTTCAGACTCTTGTCTGAAGCTGGCCACCTGAAAGTATTTGGGCTTTGGGGTATGATGAGGGCCTGGGGTCAGGAAACAAAGTGTTCTGGTTTGGACACGCAGGAGGTTCTCTGCAGCTCTCTCAGGTACGGGGTATGTTGCTAAGTATATGCTTTTAAAAACCGTAGGAGGAAGGGGCACCCAGAAGGGGCCCTGAAGCCAAGAGCAAGGTCCAGCCTTTCCACCTCCCCAGCTGAAGACATGCTGGAGGACAATTCTCCAGAGTTTCATAACAAAGAGAAAAAAGAAATCAAAAAGACCTGGAGGATAGGCAAGCTAATGAGGGCTTACTGGGATTACGGTGCCTAATCCTCAAAACAAGCCTTCCCTATCTGTCCTCTGGGCCAGGTGAGGAAACAGGTCACAGTAGGACATTCAGACCCTGGGCAGGGTCTGAATGAAAATATATATATATATATATATATATATATATATTTTTTTTTTTTTTTTTTTTTTTTTTTTTTGGGAAAGAGCCTTGCCCTGTAGCCCATGCTGGAGTGCAGTGGCATGATCTCGGCTCACTGCAACCTCCGCCTCCTGGGTCCCGGTTCAAGCAATTCTCCTGCCTCAGCCTCCCGAATAGCTGAGATTACAGGCATGTACCACCATGCCCAGCTAGTATGTTTTTCTTTTTCTTGAGACGGAGTCTTGCTCTGTCACCCATGCTGGAGTGCAGTGGCATGATCTCGACTCACTGCAATTTCCACCTCCTGGGTTCAAGCTATTCTCCTGCCTCAGCCTCCCGAGTAGCTGGGACTACAGGCACCTGCCACCAAGCCCAGCTAATTTTTTGTATTTTTAGTACAGATGGGGTTTCTCCATGTTAGCCAGGATAGTCTCGATCTCCTGACCTCGTGCAACAGAGTGAGGTCGCCTGGGTGACAGAGCGAGACTAAGTCTCAAAAAAAAAAAGAAAAAGAAAAAGAGAAAAGAACAATATAAGCCAAATTTACTCAAAAGAAATAAAAACAAGATGACAAGTCAATGGCACTGAAAACAGAAAATCAACAGAAGAAACTCAATAGAACAATAGCTGTTTCTTCATAAAGATCAACAAAATTGGTAACTATCAAGCCAGGCTAATAAAGAAAAAAAGAAATCACACAAATTACTATAAGGTGAGTACAAAAGTAATGGTAGGTTTTTGCATTCTTGGAATTTGCTGTTTGATACTGGAATACCCTCTTAAATAAATGTGGTTATGTTATTCATCATTTTAATGGGCATTTCTTGCCTTTTTTTTTTTTTTTTTTTTTTTGCTAATGACTTATTACTTATTTTAGACTATGGAAATGATGTCAGACAAAAAGCAAATTCAAGCGACTTTCTTATTCGAGTTCAAAATGGGTCCTAAAGCAGGGGAGACAACTCACAACATCAACGCATTTGGCCCAGAAACTGCTAATTAATGTACAGCGCAGTGGTTCAAGAAGTTTTGCAAAGGAGGCGAGAGCCTTGAAGATAAGGAGCATAGTGGGCAGCCACTGGAAGTTGATCACGACCAATTGAGAGCAACCACTGAATTCGATCCTCTTACAGCTACACGAGAAGTTGGCGAAGAACTGAATGTCGACCATTCTATGGTAATCCGGCATTTGAAGCCAATTGGAAAGTTGAAAAAGCTTGATAAGTGGGTGCCTCATGAGCTGAGCAAATATTTTAAAAATCATCCTTTTGAAGTGTTATCTTCTCTTATTCTATCAAACAACAATGAACCATTTCTTGATCAGATTGTGACATGCCACGAAAAGTGGATTTCATACAACAGCCAGCTCAGTGGTTGGACTGAGAAGAAGCTCCAAACCACTTCCCAAAGTCAAACTTGCACCAAAAAAAGGTCATGGTCACTGTTTGGTGGTCAGCTGCTGGTCTTCTGATCCACTACAGTTTTTGAATCCTGGTGAAATCATTACATATGAGAAGTATGCCAAGCTAATCGATGAGATGCACGGAAAACTGCGGCACCTGGAGCTGGCACTGGTCAACAGGAAGGACCCAGTTCTCCACAACGCCTGACCACATGTCATACAACCAGGGCTTCAAAGGTAGAATAAACTAGGCTATGAAGTTTTGCCTCATCTGCCATATTCATCTGACCTCTCGCCAACCAACTACTACTTCTTTAAGCATCTTGACAACTTTTTGCAGGGAAAACACACAACCAGCAGGATGCAGAAAATGCTTTCCAAGAGTTCATCGAACCCTGAAAGCACAGAATAAATAAGTTTACTTCTCATTGGCAAAAATGTGTTCATTGTAATGGTTTCTTTCTTTTTTTTTTTTTTTTAGACAGAGTCTTACTCTATCACCCAGGCCAGAGTGCAAAGGTGCAATCTCAGCTCACTGCAACCTCTGCCTCCTGGGTTCAAGAGATTTTCCTGCCTCAGCCGCTTGAGTAGCTGGGATTACAGGCACATGCCACTACGCCCGGCTAACTTTTGTATTTTTAGTAGAGACGGGATTTCGCCATGTTGGTCAGGCTGGTCTCAAACTCCTGACCTCCTGATCTGCCTGCCTCAGCCTCCCAAAGTGTTGTGATTACAGGCGTGAGCCACTGCGCCTAGCCCATTGTAATGGGTTCTATTTTGATTAATAAAGATGTGTGGCAGCCTAGTTATAAAAATTTAAAATTCATGGTTCAAAACCACAATTACTTTTGCACCAACCTAATAATATAAGAATTAAGAGGCCTTTATATTAGAGAGCCCATGGATGATAAAATAATAAAGAATATTACAATCTCTATAACCCACAAACTTGGTAACTTAGACCAACTGGGTGAATTAAAAGACACAATCTATTAATACTAAAACACAGGAGAAATAGGTAGTCTAAATATATTTATACCTATTAATAAAATGGAATCAATACCTAATAACCTTACAGAAAACTTACATATTCCAAAAATCTGACATTCTGTCATGTTATTCTAACTGGTTGGATTCGGGGATTTCCATTTTGATAAGAACATAGGTGAGTCGCACACACTTAATTTTGTGCTCATTGGTCAGGAAACCTATGTCCACTATAGGATACTACAGAGCGATGCATTATGGAGAATTGAGGCAAGATAATATGATTTTCAGAGTTAAAGGAAGACAACCTGTGTTATGTACAGTAATTCCTCATAGTATCATAGGGGATACCATATTTAAACTTTGGGGTATCCCCAGGTATAATTCTTATTTGAGCCACATGTGAATTTCAGACACAGAGGCTTCCCAACTTTGGTGGCTTTCAACAAATGTGGAAGTTAATTCACAAACTATTTTGTGGAGGCATAAAATTCAATGAGCACTCATTTAACCTTTTATTTTAAATATTATTTTTGTAACCTTTGCATTTCCAATTAGGTGAAATTTTAAATCTGTTTCAGTTCTTATCCACCCTTTTTTTTTTTTTTTTTTCTGAGACGGAGTCTTGCCCTGTCACCCAGGATGGAGTGCAGTGGCATGGTCTCGACTTACTGCAATCTCCGCCTCCCAGGTTCAAGTGATTCTCCTGCCTCAGCCTCCCAAGTAGCTGGGATTACAGGTGCCCGCCACCATGCCTGGCTAATTTTTGTATTTTTAGTAGAGATGTGGCTTCCCCATGTTGGTCAGGCTGGTCTTGAACCCCTGACCTTGTGATCTGCCCACCTCGGCCTCCCAAAGTGCTTGGATTACAGGCCTCAGCCACCGCGCCCGGCCTCTCCACTCTTTTTAGGTGGCAGGGAGTAAGGGTTGCTTTAAGTTAGGAAGGACTCCCATGTACCCAACCCAGTTGTGTAAATTTCTTCCTTCAGAGTTCTTCAAATCAGCATCACCATTGTTAAAGGCCTCCCACATGGTAATAATTGTGCTACAGGGTTTTACGAACATGAAGTTTATGTTTGGCTGAATTAACCTCGTTGCTGTGGCACCAGGGGACCATAGGTGTTTTCACCAATTATGAAGCAAGTTCACTGTGCAATGAGTACAATGAGACCAAACACATTCATACATAAATTACATGAAGTGAATTTATTACTTACAAATAGCAAACAAAAGACAACGGAAGTCTAGGATTCAATATGAACTGCTACCACAAGATCAGGAAGGCTACCCAGAGCAGATGGATGGAGTTTTGACCGTAAATGCTTCACTTGCACTACAACTGAGGGACCCCAGAAAGCAGCCCACCTTGGGTTTTCTCCCAGGATGTGGTTTGCTGGACACAAGCGTTAAAAGCCATTCTGTTTCAAGCAGGGACTATAACAGAGCCTGGGCTGTTCTGACCAATGTCACCTGATTATAAGGATATTGCATTCCCAGCATATCATACCATTATCTTGAGAACTACCAGTAAGAAAGCGAGGACAATGGCCCTGCACCCTTAAAACTGAAGGATCAGGATATTTGTTGTGACAAGAGGCACAGACAGTAGCAACAGAGTGTTAGCCATCTACTAGTTCTCTTGACCGGAGTATGGCACCTGACTACTTTTCTCTTTCCTTTCAATGGAAACTGTTTCAGAATATTTTGAATATTTAGAGTTTCTACATCTATAGAGTTGCAGTGCATGATCACTGGCAGTGTAGACTCTCTGCATGGTTAAAGGAAAGAGTTCAGGAGCCCATCAACCCTGAGGAGGAGACCACCTAATCCTCCAGAGAGTGCCACTCCATCTTCCTGGGGTTAGCTCCACATGCAGTAAGGCCATTATGTCTAAGGCCGTCAAGACTTGCATTCCGAAGATTAGACTTTTGACATGCTGATAAGCAGCAGTGATAAGGAAAGCCCACACACTGGCTAGGAATTTTTCAATGAAAGCAGCTGAGACGCCTCTTCATACGCTTCGGTAGGGGCTAATATCAAACTCTTTCTTCCCATTTTCTTTACTCATCAGTGCCTGAACCATGAGGCACCATAGAAGTACACCTCACCGGGAGGGTGTATGGGACAGCAGCAAGAGGAGCAGCAGCACAAGAAACAAACAAGGCCACTACTTCTGCCTACATAATAACTATTGTCTTGGAGTGTACAATAATTAATAATGTTCACATGGCTACCCTAAGCATACAGACACGGTGACCAGAGTAGATGCAGGGACTACAGAGATACAGCCTGATTCTCGCTAATTAGGACTTAAGTGTTGGCTTATGTGCCGTGCTTAATAAGTCATGTGCATGAATAAGTCAGGGCCTCAAAACTGCCTGCTAAGCACAGGCCAAATGTCATGCTGGGGTGCAATTAAACATTCATGTCTAGGAGATGAGAGCATTTTAGTGTGGGAGAAGATGACAACACCTGAAGACCACAAAACACTGTGCAGACCAAAGAGAAGGCCCATCGTCAGCTCACAGTTCTGACCCAGGTGACTACTGATGTGTTACGGAACCGTCAGCCAATAGCAGGTAGGTCAAGTTGAGCAGGTGTCCTGCATGAGGGCTGGTCCATTCCATTTGTGTTGCCAGTTGCTTCAATAGTGTCTCATGCACCCCACTGGTGAGGAAGGAATTTGCACCCTACGTTTACTGGCACCGTTAAACACATAACATCTATTACTAAACAGATAAGCCAAACATCAGTTATTAATTACATATAGGAGGATGGTATAAGCTCCCACAGGCCCAAACATGGATTAACTTGGGAGCAGAGAGTGGTATAGCATTAAAAAAGTGAGGATGTTCCTTTTTTTTTTTTTTTTTGAGACAGAATCTCGCTTTGTCACCCTTGCTGGAGTGCAGTGGTATGATCTCAGCTCAGTGCAAGCTGTCTCCCGGGTTCATGCCATTCTCCTGCCTCAGCCTCCCTAGAAGCTGGGACTACAGGCGCCTGCCACCACGCCCGGCTAATTTTTTGTATTTTAGTAGAAACGGGGCTTCACCGTGTTAGCCAGGATGGTCTCGATCTCCTGACCTCGTGATCTGCCCGCCTCGGCCTCCCTAAGTGCTGGGATTACAGGCGTGAGCCACTGCGCCCGGCCGAGGATGTTCCTCTGTTCCTACAGGAGTATGTGATTGGTTTGTCTGTTGGCTGGTAGGGAACTGAATCATGTGACACTGACTGGTAAGACTGTAATACCGTAAAATACAATATATAAACTATAATACCATAATGGTGTAATACTATCTACTACAATACCAAAGGCATCGATGAAAAGCCCAACACTATCATATGTGACTGAGAGACTGAATGCTTCCTCCCTCAGATTGGTTACAACATATTGTCCTATCACAGTTCTCTCTCCTTCATTCAAAGTGAACAATCCAGGTAACAGACAGAAATAATAAAGAATAAAGGGCAACAAATGCAAAGGACTCGCAAGATGATACTCTATGGTAAACTTTATGTACTTAGGAATTAATACCAATTCATTATTAGCAAAAAATAAACATCTTTACATCAAGAGTAGTTTTTCCTTTCATAAAAAAAAGTGGAATGTGTATAATGGACAAGGGATAATCAAAATTTGCCAAATGAGGCTAGTAAGACAATCCCAACAATTCACAATCATTATTCACTGGTCCATTAATCACAGGACAATACATACAAATGAAACTTACCTGGCCAGGCGCGGTGGCTCATGCCTGTAATCCCAGCACTCTGGGAGGCCAAGGCGGGCAAATCATGAGGTCAGGAGTTCAAGACCAGCTTAGCCAACATGGCCAAACCCTGTCTCTACTAAAAATACAAAGAATTAGCTGGACGTAGTGGCAGGCGCCTGTAGTCCCAGCTACTCGGGAGGCTGAAGCAGAAGAATCACTTAAACCCAGGAGGCGGAGGTTGCAGTGAGCCGAGATCGCACCACTGCACTCCAGCCTGGGCAACAAAGTGAGACTCCATCTCAAAAGAAAATAATAATGAAATAAAAAAATAAACTTACCTACATATTAGAAAAACATCAAAATTCAACCATGAATCCAGCACATTATCAAATGAATAGACAAAAATTCTACCAACAAACTTAAGAAAATATCATTATCTATGAAATTCAAGTACTACTGCTTAAAGAGCATTTACAGAACTCTTACCTCAAGGTTTCCCTGCAAAACAAGGTGAAATGCATACTCAAGACTCTTTAAGAATGAGCCACTGATAAAAACAATATACGTGTAACTTGTGTAACATTTCATACATTTTTTTCAAGCACTGCACAATAATTAATTTGCATCAGGCTTTCCAAATTAGAAAAACTTCACTTATAGAACTTCTTTCCAGTGGGAGTTTTCACATGACTTTTCAAGTAAATGTTAAAACTGAAAATATTCTTGCAGTTTCTAAACTATTAGAGTTTTAATCCTGTGTACGTTCTTGTATTTACAAGGTCCAGCCAGCTACAGTGTGCATTTTCATATGTCCTTGAGTGAGTATGAGAGAAATGAAACATTCCCACATTCTGGACATTCATAGGGTTTTTCTCAGGAATGAGCTGATGTCTTCAAATGGAACAAACACAACTGAAGGCCTTACCACAAATTTAAATTCAAAAGGCTTTTCGCCACTCTGAGTCCTCCCAAATCTTCAAAAACAGGAAAATTTGAAGGCTTGACCACATTTCCTACATTCTTAAGGTTTCTCTGTAGTGTAAGCTCTTTCATGTTTATGAAGGAATGGGAAAGAGTAAATGTTTTACCACATTTCTTACATTCAAGGGGCTTTATATCTTTTTTTTTTTTTTTTTTTTGAGATGGAGTCTCACTCTGTCGCCTGGCTGGAGTGCAGTGGCACAATCTCAGCTCACTGCGACCTCCGCCTCCTGGGTTCAAGTGATTCTCCTGCCTCAGCCTCCTGAGTAGCTGGGATTACAAGCATATGCTACCACACCCAGCTAACTTTTGTATTTTTAGTAGAGACGAGGTTTCATCATGTTGGCCAGGATGTTCTCGATCTCCTGACCTCGTGATCCACATGCACAGGGCTTCCCCCCAACCCCCCATGGCTTTTTATGTCCTTGAAAAAGAATTAAGACAACTGAAATGTGCCACCATGCCCAGTTAATTATTTTCTTTTTTTTTTTTTTTTTTTAGACGGAGTCTCGCTTTGTCGCCCAGGCTGGAGTGCAGTGGTGCGATCTCGGCTCACTGCAAGCTCTGCCTCCCGGGTTCACGCCATTCTCCTGCCTCAGCCTCCTGAGTAGCTGGCGTGAGCCACCGCGCCCGGCATTATTTTATTTTTTGTAGAGACAGGGCTTCACCATGTTGACCAGGTTGTTTCACATTGTTTTAATCCAGGCTGGTTATGAACTCCTGGGCTCAAGCAATACACACACCTTGGCCTCCCAAAGTGCTGGGATTATAGGCTGAGTCACTACACCCAGCCTCTATATCATGACTTCTTTCATGGCAAGTAAGGTGACTGGAACGAGTGTAGGCTTTACCGCATCTCTTACATTCATAGGGTTTTCCTCCAGTATGAATTCTTTCATGGAGGTGAAGGGAACTGAGGCGACTGAAGGCTTGGTCACATTGTTTACATTCATAGGGTTTCTCTCCAGTATGAGTACTTCTATGGTTACAAAGGGAACTCAAATGACTAAAGGCTTTGCCACATTGTTTACATTCACAGGGTCTCTCTCCAGTATGAATGCTTCCATGCTAAGATTCCTTCAGAGGACTTTATTTCCTCTTCTCAGTGCAAATTATCTTATATCTTTCCCAGGTTTTTCAAAGTGATCTTCAATATTCTGGTCTTTCCATTTGTTTCCTAAAATGCAGACCCACAAAATTATCATGAATTATTACAAACTATAGAAACATTACTAGATGTCATGTTCATTGTACACAGTGCCCATGCCTAATTTATTCACCAAATCATTCCCTTGCCACATTCCAAATCACAAACAGCACTGATGATAGGGAAATACTTCTGTAATTAAGTGAAATGTGTTGTCATTCTTACCTATGGAAGCCAGGTTCCTGCAGGTTTCCTGCATCACTTCTCTGTAGAGATTCTTCTGAGAAGAATCTAGCAAAGTCCATTCCTCCTGGGTAAAGTTCACAGCCACATCCTCAAAAGCCACGGAGTCCTAGAACATTCCACACATGTGGATAGAAGGATGGGTGAGACTGACAGCACTGGGAATCTATATTCAATTCGTAAGCTGTTTACATGATTCTAAAATTTTCAAGCATTTATTCTATGACTTGATTGTCACAACTCTTACTCTGTTCACACATACTCCCTCCCATACAGCAGTACTAATGCTAGAATTGAACTATTCAAAAAGGCAACAGCAAAGTAGAAACACCCATCTCATTAGAGAATCCAGGGAGTAAGATGTGCTGCTAGGAGTTACCTTTTAACTTCACTTTGTACATTTCTAGTATCTGTCGTAATAAAGTCCCACCTGATGTGCCTAAGTGAGTTAATAGTCCTGAGACTATTTATTCTTAAAAATGCCTGCTCGTAAAGTTCAATCTTTGTTTGTATTAGTAACTTACATTTTGAAAGGCATTCCACCAACCCAAGTAATAAGAATGACTCACTGCATCTAAATGGCTTATGCAATATATTTGCCAAAACTTTTTCTGCTGAAGGTCTATTATTTTGTGTCACTGCAGTGGTGCTTAGGGAACCAGACACCAAAACACAGTCTGAACACAAGTGTTCAATGAGTTTCCCTGGTAGACAATATTTCACATGTGCTGTCACTTGTTAACTGGGGAGTTGAGCCCATTCCATGTGATTACACCAAGAGAGAATAGGCTTATTAAATTTAATTTGAGTAGTAAATAAAACCAATAATTGATATTGAACAATACTAATACAACAATTTTTAAAATTTCTATTGCGCAATGTCAAGGCAGAAAGGAATAAGAGGAAATATGACACGTTTTTTAAAATGACATTAATGTCACCACTTCCAGATGCTGTCCCTATAAAATCACATAAATTCCCAAATCAGGTTGTTTTAGGCAAGAAAAACTACTTTTTCACATGTAGTAAAAATGACAAATGTCTAATGATTTTTAGTCACCTAAAAAAAGAGTGATGGCTTGTCTAACATACTTCTAAGATTTTCAAATGAAAATATTCAGGACAGCACAGTATTAGCAGAGAGATGAGCAAGCAGACCAAGGGGAAAATAGTCTTAATGACCCAGCATTTACATGGAAAGCTGAGGAATGATAGAGTAGGCACTGTAGAATAGAAAAAGAAATCACATGCACTTTAAAATATGAGGCAAACCAGGCTGGCCTCTACTTGGGAAAATGCACTGCATTCTTCTCTATTCCATGAACAATAATCAACTTATTATATATCAAATATGAAAGATAAAACCAGAACACTTTCAGAAGTCACAGGAAGACTTTTTTTTTACGAAGGATTAGGCAGAATTTTTTTTATGTAAGAAACAAGTGATAAAGGAACAAACAAACTCAAACATATTAAAATTTAGGGAATAAAAAGAAAATAGAGTGAACCGGGCGTGGTGGCTCACGCCTGTAATCCCAACACCTTGGGAGGCTGAGGCGGGCAATCACCTGAGGTCAGGAGGTTGAGACCAGCCTGGCCAACATGGCAAAACCCCGTCTTTTTGTTGTTTGTTTGGTTGGTTTTTTGAGACGGAGTCTTGCATTGTCGCTTGGGCTGGGGTGCAGTGGCAAGATCTTGGCTCACTGCAACCTCCACCTCCCGGGTTCAAGCAATTCTCTTGCCTCAGCCTCCTAAGTAGCTGGGATTACAGGTGCCTGCCACCACGCTCAGCTAATTTTTTTATATTTTTAGTGGGGACAGAGTTTCACCATGTTGGCCAGGCTGCTCTGGAACTCCTGACCTCGTGATCCGCCCACCTTGGCCTCCCAAAGTGCTGGGATTACAGGCATGAGCCACCGTGCCAGGCCTAAAACCCCATGTTTACTAAAAATACAAAAATTAGCTGGGTATGGTGGTGGGTGCCTATAGTCCCAGTTACTCGGGAGGCTGACACAGGAGAATCGCTTGAACCCGGGAGGCAGAGGTTGCAGTAAGCAGAGATGGCGCCACTGCACTCCAGCCGGGCTACAGAGCAAGACAGCATCTCTAAAAAAACAAAAAACAACAACAAAAAAACCCTCAGATATCCAGATAAGAGGATACAGATGTGTCCACTGTCATAAATTATTCACCATGCTGCAAGAGGGGAACTGACATTTTGGTGAATCTTTATAAATCATCAATTTATCCATCACACTTTTAGTTCACCAGTAGCATTTACAAAGCTAAGTCCTACAATTCTATTTGAAATTACCCTTAAAAAGAAAAGACCTTTAAAACTTACTACACTCACTCTGGGGAAGAAATAAATACAAATTTTTAGCAAATAAAATACATCATTTTACCTTGCCTCTTTGGAAATAGTATTTTTATCTTTCAAGCTGTACTGACAAAATGTATCTTACAGTCAATGAAAAACTGAAACTCAAATAAGCGGACAAGCCTTTTCAAGGTAAACTCAGGGAGAGGCAGTGCTGACTCCAACACAGACCTTTCTAAGTGTCACAGCAGGCCATTCTATCCCTCAGGACACCCATCCTGTTCAGTAAAGTACTCAGTGACCACCTAGGAGGCACTGGCACTGCTCTTTGTCCTCCTGTGTGCCTTAAGTGCATTTTAATATTCAGGTTCTTGCACATCCTCTCTGGGCTGGAATCTAGAGAGCAGAAATCATTTCTGCCTTTTCCTCTCAATATCAGCATCCAATTGGCAGACCATCAATGTGTCTCCGAGGAATAAAAACTCGGGCTGGAGGAACAATTTTAATGGCCTAACTTTAATAACATTACATTGTATTGTCCATTAATTTTAATGTCCTAAAATTCTAATGACCCTAAGGGGTCACCATTTTAGATGAAACTATACCAGGAGATTCCCCTAAGGCCAAGAGCATCCAGCTGCTCCCCTGAGAGACCCTACCCCCTACCTCAGGCTGTCCTTGGGGATGAGATGACCCCGGGGCTGATACTCACTAGACCCTCCAATAGACATGGCCACTGTGGGTATCCTGGGTCATCCCCAGACAGTGCTAAAATGCCAGGACTAGTAAAAGACAGGAGGGTGGCTGAGGACACAACACCCTGTAATGTTTTCACGGGGGGACCTCAACCTAAAGACACTTTGGTAATATGTACACTTAGGAAAGATGAAAAGAAGAGAGGCACAAAGATTTTTTTTACAGTAGAGTGTCAATGATTTATTCTCCGCTTTCCTCTCATGTAAAATGTTTGGAAACAGAAAAATATTTTGGCCAAGGTGGCTCAGCTTGTAATCCCTGTGCTTTAGGAGGCCGAGGTGGGCGATCAATTAAGGTCAGGAGTCTGAAACCAACCTAGCCAACATGGCGAAACCCTGTCTCTATTAAAAATACAAAAATTAGCGGGAGGTGGTGGTGGGCGCCTATAAGCCCAGCTACTTGGGAGGCTGAGGCAGGAGAATCACTTGAACCCGGGAGTCAGAGGTTGCAGTGAGCTGAGACTGCACCATTGCACTCCAGTGTATATATGTATATGTGTGTATATACACGTGTATATATGTATATATGTGTGTGTGTGTATATATGTATGGTTTGCTTCCTCATTTACCTTATCAAAGCCTCCCATTTATGCCCCTCCTGTGGACCCCAAACCACAAACCATGACTGCGGTACCCGGTTTATGAATCGCCATTTGCTCAAACACACCGTTTAACGTTTTAACAAAGCCTCAGGTTAATTTTAGGGGGAGAAAAGTGGGACTGGAAGCTCCGTGAACCACAACTCCTCCCACGCTGGAACCCCGCACACCGAGTCGGGGCTCTCCCGGATCACCCTCCTGTGGTCACCGCACCACCTGGGTCGGGGAGGCGCGGGGTTCCCGAGAGGGCTTCGGCCGGCGGAAGTGGCGCCAACGAGTACAGACAGGACGCAGGGGTCCCGCTGCCCGCCCCGCCCGGCCCTGCACAGAAGGGGTCTGAGGCCTGGCTGCGCCGCGGCGACTCGGTCAGCAGGTTCCGCAGCCGATGGCTGGTTCCAGCAGGTTTCAACCAGCCCTCTTCCCCACTTCGGGAAGTCAGGCGCAGTCCACTCACCACTCCTCGGCTTCCCGGGTGTCCTGGCGTCAGCTAGGGATGTCCCAATACCCGCAGGTCACAGGGTGGCAGAGGCTGCTGCAGAGCCACCTGGGCCTCCCAGAGCCAAGAAGTAGCAGCGGAGACTAACAGAAGGAGCCTACTGTAGCGAAGGCGAAACAAAGCGCCCGCCAGCCAGATTGTGGAAGCCGCCCTCTCCTTTCAGGCAGCGCGCCTGATTGAACTGTCCCCACCCCAGCGCCCCTGATTGTATGGGGCTTCAGGCCCCACCCCCTCAGGCCCTGAGTGACAGGAGATTGCGATCTCACCTGAGGCTGAATGAGGCCAGAATGACCTTTTTGGCCTAGCGGTTTGTAGAGGGTGCGTCCTTCCTGCGCTGGGACCTGACCGTGCAAGGAGGATATTCGCATTTAACCTTGTATACAAGGTTATAGCTATTTGTGCATTATATATATAATTGCAAGCAATATAACGACAATTCTGTAACTACCCAGTGGGTTCACCTTGCCCGCTACCTAGACAAAGCCGATTTCTCAAGACGGGGGAATAGCAATAGAGAAAGAGTAATTCACGCAGAGTCGGCTGTGCGGGAGACCGGAGTTTTTTATTTTATTTTATTTTTTTGAAACAGAGTCTTGCTCTGTCGCCCAGGCTGGAGTGCAGCTCGGAGTTTTATGATTATTCAAATCAGTCTTCCTGAGCGTTTGGGGATAAGAGTATTTAGAAAGTTTATTTTGCCAAGGTTGGGGATGCTTGTGCATGACACAGCCTCAGGATGTCCTGATGACAGTTGCCCAAGGTGGTCAGAGCACAGCTTGGTTTTGTTGGAGATAAATGCTCGGTGCCGCAAAGTGAAACCAGCACTCAAGCGAAAAAGTTTTCTCAGCAACGCAATTTACTTCTGCAGAAGCGTGCTGCTCGCATCAATCACAATTGCAAGAGCACAGAGAACAAAGGAAAGCAGGGATTTTTATTCCTAACGCAATCCCTACCTCTGGCATGGGCTGGGGCCAGACTTCAAGATCTAAACTTGACCCACTTGGTTATTTGTGACTATTTCCCCAAATAAGGAAGGGGGAAGGGAGATGTGAGTTACAATGGTGGGACGTGTGGTTTCGAAGGGAGAAATGGGTGCAGAGCAGGTAACCAAAGGAACAGATGTGAGTTATTGGTTAGAACTGATGGGAAGGTTGTTTACAGTAACTAAGGGCAAGGAGGCATGGGGAACAAGAAAGTTTGAGTGGGAGAACAAAAAACAAGAACGTTAACATGCCAAACCTTGGAAGAGAAACCGACTGTATCTGACAGTTTTATGCATTTTAGAGAGACTGGAGACATCAATCAACATATGTAAGATGAACACTGGCTCAATCTGGTACAACCTGAAGCAAAAGTGGGTCACCTCGAAGCCAGGAGGGGACTTCCAGGTCACAGGTAGGTGAGACACGAACGGTTGCATTCTTCTGAGTTTCTGATGAGCTTTTCCAAAGGAGGCAATAAGATATGCATTCTTCTCAGTGAGCAAGGGATGACTTTGAATAGAATGCGAGGCAGGTTTGCCCTAAGCAGTTCCCAGATTGACTTCTCCCTTTATCTTAGCGATTTGGGGGGCCCAAAATATTTTCCTTTACAATTTCCCCCTTTTGTTTTAAAAATGTTTTGGAGAAAGCATTTTAGAAGAAAATCAGTCTCTCGTGCCAGGTTTTGTCTGATTTCTCAGGGAGTAACTGGGATTACAGGCGCGCGACACCTGCTGGTTAAATTTTTTTTTTTTTTTTTTTTTGGTAGAAACGGGGGTCTCCCTCGGTTGCCCGGGCTGGTCTCTGGTACCCAACGCGGGGCTCCCCGTAATCTCTACAAATAATCCAGTGAAGGAATATCAGAGCGTGGAAAGCGGAGGACGACTGACAAAGGACTCCCGAGTAGGTTTTCACTTCAAGCTCTAGGGTAAGTAGGGCGCTCGGAGAATTCCAGGAAAACCTCGGGAGCATATTGGGTCAGGCTGAGAGTAAGTTCGCTAATTACTTAAGCCTTGTGCGGCAGTTACTGCGCCGCGGAGGGGTAATTGTGAGTACCCAAAATCTCACATCTTTGTTCCATCTGGTAGACAAGTATTCTCCTTGGTTCCCGGAATATGGAACCATGAATGTAAAAGATTGGGACAAGGTCAGATCAGACTTAAAATGAGCACAAGAGGGCCACCATATTCCCGTCTCTGCTTGGTCTGTGTGGTTGGCAATTAAAACAACACTGGAGCCCTTCCACACTGAGGGGGAGAATGAGGAGTTTCAGGATGACATAGGAAAGTTGAATAATCAGGAGTCTAATTATCAACAAAGTGAACCATGACAGTCTAGTTTTCAAAAGGGCGAGAAACGGGAAGGTATGTATGCTAATCTCCAAAAACTTCTAAAAGAAACAGTGCCATCTACTGCGCCTTTAGGGGAAGGTCTGGAATGGCCACCCCCAGGCCAGCCTTACGAATTTTTGGAAGGGTAGCCTGAGACACGCCTTGTGGCGCCCACTGTTGCAGGCCCCGCCAGTAACTATGGCGAAGGGAAGCTTCAGGCTTGTCCAACAGCCAATTACGATGAGGGAATGATCCAGGCTTGCCCACCTGTTAGTTATGGTAGAGGAATACTGCCAGCCGGTCCAAGCACAAATTATGGCACAGGGACAATCCAGGCATCCATTCGCCAGGCACAAGAAATGGTGGATTTGAATGCTTGGCAGTTTCTAGTAATTATTTCGCCAGCTGAGAACCCCAGAGAACTTGCTCAAGCATGCTGGGAGCCATTTCCTTTTAAAATATTAAGACTTAAAGCAAGCAATTGGACAATATGGGCCAAATTCTCCTTATGTTCATTCCTTGTTACAATGTGTGGCTTATAACAGACGTTGAATGCCTACGGATTGGGAGGCATTAGCCCGATCCACCCTGTTCCCCTCTGAATTTCTCCAATTTAAAACCTGGTGGATGGATGAAGCAACAAATCAGGCACGCAGAAATGTTCAAGCCCAACGTTCCGTTAATATCACATCTGATCAATTGCTTGGAATCGGACAGGCACGGGATACTCTAAATCAACAGATGGTAATGGGTGATGAGGCTGTCGATCAGCTCAGAACTACGTGCCTAAGAACCTGGGAAAAACTTCACGACCCTGCTACTGCTTATCCTTCTTTTAACACAGTTCAACAGAGTCCAAGGGAGCCTTATCCAGATTCTATCGTCCCTTTGCAGGATGGGGTTCAAAAGGTTATTTCCAATTCTCATGCCAAGAAAGTGATCGTTCAGCTGCTTGCTCATGAAACCGCTAATACAGAATGTCAGGCAGCAATTAGACCTATTAAGGGAAAGGCAGATCTAAATGAGGAAAAAACTTTAAGTGAATATATTAAAGCCTGCGATGGCTTTGGGGAGCACTTATATAAGGCCAGCCTCCTTATTTAAGGCCGGGGGGAGAGAGGGAGATGCTTTTACTCCCCATATCGCAGGGGGTGCCTCACCCCCCTGCGATGTGGATCCTAACAGCGAGGGGGAGAGAGGGGGTTGCTATTACTCCCCATTACGATGTGGATTGTAATAATTACTCCCCCCTGCAATGCGTGTCCATTATTAGCAGTCTCTTTTGTTCAGGATATTATGAACAATTTCACAGGTTGTGTGTACACAGCCTGCGATAGGAGAATGAATACCATCCTCTGCACCTCCGGGTATTAGGAACCATACCACACAATGGGTGTACACTTTTTGGGAGATTTGGAGTAATGTTGTCCTGTGTTTCCCTGAATATTCGGAGACATATCACAGGGCGACTGTACACCCACTACTCTCTTGGCAGGAACATCATACTTCACCTAGTGGAAATTAGGAGCAATATCACAGATTGGGTGTTAAGCCACTGTCATATTGGAAGTAATATCATGCTCTCAACCACAAGTGATGAGGAACAATATCCCATGGGGGTGTGTACCTTCTCCAGTAGTGGGAGTAGTATCATCATCTCTTCCTTTAGATGACAGGAACAATATCACAGGGTGGGTGTACCCCGTGTGTTCTTGGAAGCAATGCCATTCTCTCTTCTAGGTTTTACCATTCATATCACAGGCGGCGTGTACACCCCTCGTTATATTGGATGGAATCTCATCCTCTTTCAACCTGTATCTTTAGAACAATATCCCATGGGGGCTGTCCATCCCTTCAATATTGGTACTAATACCATCTTCTCCTATCCTGGATATAAGAAACAATATCACAGGAGGGGTGTACACCCCTTGCAATATTGGTAGTAATATCACCTCCCCTGTGGTTAAGGACAAAATCCCAGGGTGGCTGTACGGTTCCTACTTTATTGGGAGTAATATCATCCACTCACCCCCTGGATATCAGGAACCATATCACTGAAGAGGTGTCCACCCCCTTCGATACTGTCAGCCATGTCATCTTCTTCCCGCCTGGATATTAGGAACAATACCCCGGGTTTGGGGACGATGTACACCCACTGCGATATCGAAAGTAAAATCAGCCTCTTTCCCGCTGGATATTAGGAACTATATCACAGGTGTGTGTGCACTTTCTGGGATATTGGGAGTACTATCAGCCTCCACCCCGCTGCATATTAGGACCAATATACGGGGGGCAGGGTGGTTACACCCCCTGCGATATTGAGAGCAATATTCTTCTCTTTCCCCTGTACAGTAGGAACTACATCTCAGGGGTCTGCACACCTTCTGCGATATTGGGATTAATGTTATCCTCTCCCCCACTGAATGTCAAAAACAATATCACAGAAAGGTGTACACCCCCTGCAGTATAGCCAGTAATATCATCATCTCTACCTTTGGATACTAGGAACAGCATCACAGAGGGTGTGTACACTTCCCTGCGGTATTGGGCATAATGTTATCCTCTCTTCCCCTGGATATTGGGAACGATATCCCTGGTGGTGGGAGGTGGAGTACATTAAGAACAATATCACCGGGTGGGTGTACAGCCCCTGCGATATTGGGTGTAGTATCATCCTTTCTTCCCCAGGATATTAAGAACAATATCACAGGAGGGGTGTACAGCCACAGCCCCTGCGTTATTAGGAGCAATAGCATCTTCTCCCCCTCTCGATATAAGGAACAATATCCCAGGGTGGGTGTACATCCCCTGCGATAGTGGGCGTAATGTCATCGTCTCCCAACGTGGATATTGGGCATAGTGTCACAGGGGAGTGTACACCTTCTTCAATATTGGGAGTAATATCATCCTCTCCCCTCAGGATTGTAGGCAAAATATCGAAGGGGTTTTACAATTCGTACGATATGGGCAGTAATATCATCCTCTCCCCACCTAGATGTTAGGAACTATGTCACAGGCAGCTGTACACTTCTTGTGATATTGGGAGTCATATCATCCTTTCCCATCATGGATATTAAGAACAATATTACAAAGGAGGTGTACACCCCCTGCGATATTGAGAGTAATATTATGCTCTCCCCTTTGGGATATTAGGAACAATATCTCAGGAGGTGTGTACAACCCCTGTGATATTGGGAGTAATATCATCCTCTCCCCCTGAGTATAAGAAACAATAAGAAACAATATCACAGGAGGATGTACACTCCCTGTGATATTGAGAGTCTCATCATTTTCTCTCCCTCTGGATATTCGGAGCAATATCACAGTGGGTGTGTACACCCCCTGCGATATTGCCACTAGTATCATCGTCTCCCTCCCAGGATATAGGGAACAATATCACAAGGGGGTGTACACCCCTGCGATATTGGGGGTAATATCTTCCTCTCCCCCGCTGGCTATTAGGAACAATGTCACAGAAGGGGGGTACACCCCCTGTTCTATTGGGAGTGACATCGTCCTCTCCGTCCCTGGATATTAGGAACAATATCACTAGGGAGTGTACACCTCCTGCAATATTGAGACTAATATCATCCTCTCACCCCCTGGATATTAGGAACCATATCACAGGGGTGGTGTACACCCCCTGCGAAATCGGAAGGAATATCGTCCTCTCCACCTTTGGATGTTACGGACAATATCACGGGGGAGGTCTACGCCCCTTGCGATATTGGGAGTCATATCATCCTCTCCCACCCAGGGTATAAGGAACAAGATGACCGAAGTGATGTACACCCACTGCGATAGTTTCAATAATGTCGTCCTCTACCCCCTGGCTATTAGGAATAACATCATAGAGGGGTGTACACTTTCTTCGATATTGGGAGTAATATCATCCTCTCCCCACCGGATATCAGGAACAAGTCTATTAATTATAAATACTAATGAATATAATAAAAATTAATAGTAATCATTGATATTAATAATCACAATAAAGATAGTAAAAATTAACACTAGTTTAAAATGTTAACAATTAGTATTAATAATTAATAGTAATATCACTATTAATAAAATAATGATATCAGCAATTAGTGTTACTTAAATCAATACTAAGTGATGTTGGTAATAAAATCATAATTAATGTTAAGAACTAATAATATTGTTAAATGACATTAATGTTAATAATTAATTTTAAGCTTGCATAATCATATATTTAAAATAATTATCCATAATGAATAATGGTATCCTATTCATTAATAGTATCATTGATAATTATTAAAATCAATCATTGATGTTTAATAATTAATCATATTACTATTCCTAATACCACAGGGGGTGTACACCTACCTGTGATGTTGTTCCTAATATCCAGGGACGGAGAGCATGATTCTAGTTTTAATATTGCAGGAGGTGTACACTCACCCTGTGACACTGATCCTAATATCCAGGGGGGTAGAGTATGACATGACTCCCAACATAGCAATGAATGGACAGTCACCTGGTGATATTGTTCCTAATATTCACAGAAGAAGCATATGGTATTACTCCTAATATCACAGGGAGGGTACAGCTCTTCTGTGATGTTGTTCCTAGTATCCGGAGGGGGAGAGGATGATAATAATTCCAGTATCACAGGCTGTGTTCACCCGCCCTGTGATATCGTTATTAATATCCTGGAAGGGAGAGGATGATATTACTCCCCGTAGAGCAGGAGGCGTACACCCAGCCTGGGATATTGTTCCTAATATCCATGGAGAGGAGAGGCTGATATTCCTCCCAATATGGCAGGGGGTATACATCCACCCTGTGATATTCTTCTTAATATTCCAAGGCTGAGAGGTTGATATTACTCCCAGTATTGCAGACACTGTACACCCCCGTGTGATACTCTTCCTGATATCCAGAAGGGGAGAAGATGGTGTTAATCCCCATATCGCAGGAGGTGAACACCCACTCTGTGATATCTTTCCTAATATACAGGGGGAAAGAGGATAATATTATTCCCAATATTGCAGAAGCTGTACACGCCCCCCCGTGATATTGTCCTTAATATTCCAAGGCACAGAAGATGATGTTACTCACAATGTCGCAGAAAGTGTACACCCCCGAGTGATGTTGTTCCCATGATCCAGGAGGGAAGAGGATGATATTATTTTCAATATTGCGGGGGGTGTACACCTCACCCCCTGCGATATGGGGAGTAAGAGCCACCCCCTCTCCCCCCTGGCTATTACAATCCACATCGCAGGGGGGTGAGGCACCCCCGGAGATATGGGGAGTAATAGCCACCCCCTCTCCCCGCCTGGCTATTACGATCCATGGTGGACTCACAGCCTGTTTACGATATTGTGAGTAATATCATCTCCCCCTCTGGATATTATAAACTCTTTCACAGACGGGTGTACATCCTCAGTGTGTACCCCCTCAGAGGGTGTACACCCGTCTGTATTGGGGGTAATATCATCCTCTTCCTCCCTGAATATTAAGAACAGTATCCCAGGAGTGTTTCTACTCCCTGCAGTATTGGGTGTCATATCCTCCTCTCCCACGTGGAAATTAGAAACAATATCACTGGGGGTGTGTACACCTTCTGTGATATTTAAAGTAATATCATCCCCTTCCCTCCAGGATCATGGGAACAATACCCCGGGGGGGTGTACACTTTCTGCCATATATGTAGTAATATCATCCCCTAAAAACGGTAAAAGTACAGCCAGGCGTGGTGGCTCACACCTATAATCCCAGCACTTTGGGAGGCCGAGGCAGGTGGATCATCTGAGGTCGGGAGTTCAAGACCAGGCTGACCAACATGGAGAAACCCCGTCTTTACTAAAAATACAAAATCAGCCAGGCATGGTGGCGCATGCCTGTAATCCCAGCTACTCGGGAAGCTGAGGCAGGAGAATCGCTTGAACCTGGGAGACAGAGGTTGTGGTGAGCCAAGATCACGCCATTGCACTCCAGCCTGGGCAACAAAAGAGAAACTCCATCTCAAAAAAAAAATAAAATAAAATACATATATGGTAAAAGTACAATCACAACTGGTGCTGGGAAGAAAAGGGTTACAATACTTAACATGTGGTCCATGTACCAGCAGCCTGGGCTCACCTGGGAGCTTGTTAGAAACACAGCATCTCCAGATCTTCTGAACCAGAATCTGCACCTTACCAGGATGCTTCAGAGTTTGAGAAGCCCAGGAGTAGGGAGGATTTGACTGATTACAGAAGTAAGGAAAGGTTCCTGAAGGAAGCAATGAGTAAACTTAGATCTGAAAGAAGAGAAGGTACTAAGTCAAAAAGAGAGGGAAGAGTTGCAGGTGGAGGAAAAAGCATGCACAAAGCCTCTGTGGTGCTGGAAGCCTGGTGCACATGAAGAAATAAAAAGGCCAATGTGTGTGTTTAACACAGAGCACCAGGCAGAGCACAGGGGAGATAAGCCTGGAGAGAGAGGAGGGCCCAACATACAGGGCCTTGTGTACTAAGGCGTTTTGCCTTTATATAGGAAACCATGTTGTGTTTTCAACATGGGCATCACTGAATTATATCTCAACAATGAAGTGATCGCTTTTGCTGCCTTTGACCTGTTGATGTGATGAAATGAATAGTTTATACTGATATATCACTTTATATTGAACTATATCAACATTCCTGGAATAAACCCTACCTGAGTATGATGTTTATTCATTAAATATACCCCTAGATTTTATTTGAAAGTACATTATCATTTTGCATCCACATTCATTCATTAAATCAGTCTACATGTTTTGTATGCTTGTTGGGGGGATGTTTTTTGAGTTTTTTGTTTTTTTTTCCAGACAGACTCTTACTCTGTCACCCAGGCTGGAGTGCAGTGGTGCAATCTTGGCTCACTGCAACCTCCACCTCCCAGGTTCAAGCGATTCTCCTGCCTCAGTCTCCTGAGTAGCTGAGGTTACAGGTGTGCACCACTGCACTGGCTAATTTTTGTATATTTTGTAGAGGTGGGATTTTGTCACATTGCCCAGGCTGGTCTTGAACTCCTGAGCTCAAGCAATCCTCCTGCCTTGGCCTCCCAAAGTGCTGGGATTACAGGCATGAACCACCATGCCTAGCTTGTTGAGAGGATGTTTTGTTCTCTTTTTGTTTCATGCTAGCTTTGTAAAATAAAATTCTCTACTATCCAATAATTTATGTGTCATAGGAATTCTTTTCTTTTTATTTTTTGTTTGTTTGTGTGTTTGTTTGTTTTGAGACAGAGTCTCGTTCTTGTCATCCAGGCTGGAGTGTAATGATGCGATATCAGCTCACTACAACCTCTGCCTCCCAGGTTCAAGCAATTCTCCTGCCTCAGCCTCCCAAGTAGCTGGGATAAGTGCGTGTAAGTGCGTGTAAGTTCGTGCCACCATGCCTGGCTAATTTTTGTACTTTTAGTAGAGATGTTGTTTTGCCATGTTGGCCAGGCCAGTCTCGAACTCCTGACCTCAAGTGATCCACCAGCTTTGGCCTCCCAAAGTGCTGGGATTACAGGCGTGAGCCACTGCTTCCAGCCAGGAATTCTTTCCTTTGAAGACTTGAAAAAACTCAGTATGCAAGAAGCATCTTGAACATATATTGATAATTTATATTATCTTTAAAAAGAATTCCATCAGGTTTAAAAACATTAGCATAGCATTATGCATTATATTCTCCTAATAATTTTTGTTCAGCATGCTATCTGTGTTCCCTTTCTGATTACTCATTTTGTCTTTATTCGATTAGGTGTGGTACTGCTTTGTTTTTAATAACAATGTGTTGAATCTGCTTATCTACTTATGGTAGTGGCTATATTTTGCAAAGCTCTCTGTTAATCCTCTCCCCAACCCCTTCTCCATTAAGAGACCCTGCAACCTTGACCTCGGTACACACGTGTGAGGTTGAGCCAATCGGGTACCTCATAATTGCTGTTTCCAGGGTATACATGGGACCCAAGCCAGACCAATCAGAGCTCTTTCCCAGGCTTTTTCTTGTAAAAGCTAGCAGTAAGAGCTGCCTTCTTTTCCTCTCTGGGCACAAGCTGAAAGGATGTGACCCTCAAGCTGCCAAGATCCACGCTCTTCTCCATGTGGAGGATCAAACAGACCCAGCACCCAGAGAAATGCAGAAATGAAAACCAAAAACCACTCAAACTGCCCTGGGGTCCTTTGGTTCGGGCAAAGCCAGCCCTGTCTCTGCTCTTTCTTTGATTTGATGACTTAAACCAATAAATTCCTTTACTAATTTCAGTTAGTCAGTGTTGGATTTATTAAATATGGGACTCATCTTTTTCCTTGAAGGTCTAAAAGAACTTCAGTGTGTTTTTATCTTGGATTCATTTTTCCTGGTACTGATGCTGCAATCCCTGATTTCTTTGGGTCTGCCTTTGCAAGGTGCTCTCTTATTTGAAGCCTTTCTGGGTTGCCTTTGTTTTGAGTGTCTATTAACAATGGGTGGCCGGGCGCGGTGGCTCAAGCCTGTAATCCCAGCACTTTGGGAGGCCGAGACGGGCGGATCACGAGGTCAGGAGATCGAGACCATCCTGGCTAACACGGTGAAACCCCGTCTCTACTAAAAAAAATACAAAAAACTAGCCAGGCGTGGTGGTGGGTGCCTGTAGTCCCAGCTACTTGGGAGGCTGAGGCAGGAGAATGGTGTAAACCCGGGAGGCGGAGCTTGCAGTGAGCTGAGATCCGGCCACTGCACTCCAGCCCAGGTGACAGAGCGAGACTCCGTCTCAAAAAAAAAAAAAACAATGGCTGTACTTTGCTGCACACACACCAGCGGGATATGCTCCTGGCGAAAGGTGCATGTGTACTTCCAGAGCCTTAGCTTGTTTGTGTCCTGCCCTGAGTGGCCAAGTAAACTCACCCCGCCCCACACCCATGACTCCATAACACAAGGCTCTCTGGCCATCTGCAGCCTCTGGTATTTTCATCATCATAGCACTCAGGGTTTCCATGCCCTGACTCAACTTCCTTCTGTTTCTTTCTCAAGCTTTTCCACCATGCCCACCAGAATTAGTTTTGAGTGTAATAAATGCCCCCATACTGCCAACCTTTCTACGAAGATTTCCTTCACCTCCCTGCCTTAACTGAAACCTAGATTTTCCCATAAGATCCCCATTTCTAAAACATGTTTAAATTCTATGGAAACCACTACCACATTTCATTTCAAAGTATTCTTTCCTTTTTATTTCATCTTCCTTCCTCTTGATGTACTCCAGTAGGCAGATCTATCTTCATTTCTATTATTGCATTATCTTTTTTTTTTTTTTCATTTCCTAGAAACTGTATTTTCTTTTATCTAAAGAACAATGCAAGCCTCCTCACATCTGTAATCCCACCACTTTGGGAGGCCAAGATGGGTGGATCACCCAAAGTCAGGAGTTCAAGACCAGCCTGGCCAACATGGCAAAACCCCATCTCTACTGAAAATAACAAAAATGAGCCAGGCTTGATGGCACACACCTGTAATCCCAGCTACTTGTGAGGTTGAGACCAGAGAATCACTTGAACCTGGAAGGTGGAGGTTACAGTGAGCAGAGATGGTGCCACTGTGCTCCAGCCTGGGTGACAGAGCAAGACTCTGTCTCAAAAAAATAAAAAGAAAGAAAAGAAAAAAGAACAATGCAATGCAAGCCTGGACAACATGGTGAGATCCTGTCTATACAAAAAATTTAAAAATTAGCTGAGCATAGTGGCATGTGCCTGTAGTCCTAGCTACTAGGGAGGCTGTGCCTGGAGGATCACTTAAGCCCGGGAGTTCAAGGCTATCCTGAGCTTTTTTTTTTTTTTTTTTTTTTTAAGAGACAGAGTCTCACTCTGTTGCCCAGACTTCAGTGCAGTGACACCATCATAGCTCACTGCAGCCTCAAGCTCCTGGGCTCAAATGATCCTTCTGCCTCAGCCTCCTAAAGTGCTAGGAATTACAGGGATGAGTCAGTGTATCCGGCCTACAGTGAGCTATGGTCACCTGGTGGCTCTTCAGCCCTTCTTAACATCCAGAACAAATCTTGCAACCTCCACTGTGTCTGCTGCCACAGTCAAGATGTTAGGCAACAGCCCTCAGCCACCCATGACCTCCTCCCTTCCTCTCTACCTGCCCCATTCCGGCCGGATTACATCAGTCAACACCTCTTGGATCTGTGAAGAACTTTGCTGGCACTCTAAACTGCTCCTCAAAAACTACTAAGAGATGCAGTGTGGTGGCTCACACCTGTAATCCCAGCACTTGGCAGGCTGAGGCAGGCAGATCACTTGAGGACAGGAGTTCAATACCAGCATGGCCAACATAGTGAAACCCTATCTCTACTAAAAATACAAAAATTAGCTGGATGTGGTGGCAGGTGCCTGTAATTCCTGCTATTAAGGAGGCTGAGGCATGAGAATCGCTTAAACCTGGGAGGTGGAGGTTGCAGTGAGTCTAGATTGTGCCACTGCACTCCAGCCTGGGTGACAGAGTGTAACCCTGTCTCAAAAAATAAAAAAAATACTAAGAACTTGCTGCTTTGTTACTGCCCCCTGAGTCTCCACTGCCCTTGAATCCCACTGGCCTACAAGGGACTCTTGTCAAGAAGCAGGAAGGCATGGTGGTTACAGGTACGGCCTCTGGAGCCAGACAGCCTGGGTGTGAATCCTGGTTTTACTACTTGCAAACATGTGACCTTGTGTAAGGTGCTTAACTTTTCTGTTTCCTCATCTGTAAAATGCAGACAAATAATAATAATGCCATAAGATTAGAATGAGGATTTGAAGACATATTTCCAAAGCACCTAGAATAATGCCTGGCACATTGTAGGCCAGGCATTTGTGAATAAATAAATGAGACTCTCTGTACCAACGGAGCTATCTCCCTTATGTCCAGCATTGATCATGGTGTCCCTAGTCTTCTCCATTCATTTTCCTTTTAATTTTTTAATTTCAAATATTTTCGAGCACACAGGAAAGTAAAAACAGAGACTAATACAGCCAATGCCTAGTGTGCTTATCAGGCAGACTAATTTTTAAAACATTTGTGTAACAGAGAGAGAAATATGTGTGTTTGTGTGTGTATGTGTGTAATATTCTAAGATATAGAGACAGAGTTCTGCCTGAGGAGAAACAAGTTCTTTTACTTAACTTGAATATAAAAGTGAAGCTTCTAGGACTTGGGCTGGACAGGTGAAAAGAAAACACACAAAGAAGGCTGGGAGACTGGATCCAGAAAGGAAGATATGATAAGGGTGGAGGAAAGAAAGGCCAAACCTCATAGTGAGTAGAATGTTCTTCTCCACAGAAGCAGGAATGGCTGAGATCTTTCTGAACCACACGATCCTATGTTCAAGTTAAAGCTATTTGCTCTGCCATGATGCTGTATGACTTCTCTTGTTGCCTCAAACTTTCAGTCAACAACCACCACTCACACTCGCTCCATTGTGTTTGCGGTACTGAGAGGGCATGTAGCAATCAGAGAAAAACCTAGTGTAGGATGACAAGGTCCAAAAATGGAATAGCACATATGGGAGATGAGATGCTGCCCTGCAACCGGCAGCAGCCCACCGGGAAACCATCCCCTTCATCCACAATAAACAAACTAGGAGACCAGACTGCTATAAATCAGACTTGCAGCAAGCCAGCCTGCTGTCTCTAGTGACGATCCAGGAGGCAGCCTCCCTAATTTTTGTCCTCACATCCAATTTGTTTCATTTTTTTTTTTTTTTTTAGATGGAGTCTCACTCTGTTGCCCAGGCTGGAGTGCAGTGGCACGACCCCAGCTCACTGCAACCACCACCTCCCAGGTTCAAGTGATTCTCCCGCCTCAGCCACCCTAACAGCTGGGATTACAGGTGTCCATCACCACAACGGGCAAATTTTTGTATTTTTAGTAGAGATGGGTTTTCACCATGTTGTCCAGGCTGGTCTCAAACTCCTGGACTCAAGCGATCCACCCACCTCAGCCTCCCAAAGTGCTGAGATTACAGGCATGAGCCACCACACCCGGCCCACACATCCAATTTAAAACAAACCAGAGAAAGTCAAATATGCCCCTCTTATGAATCACAGAGGATTGATCACATTCACTTTGCCTTAGCGGCCCCTACAGCTTCCCCATACTAATTGCCTCACACCAGAGCACACCTGATGCCTTCGCTTTCTTCCACTGTGAAGCTTTCCCACTCTGCTTGCCTTTGAGCCTTCACTAAACAGAAGTGATGGTGGCTGACTCCCTTGCTATAGCAAGTTCACAGTAAATAGGCTTTGCTTTTCTCATTCAGCTGGTCTTTGTGTATTTCCACTGTCCCAAGGGATGACCACTCCACATGATGTCCACCTCTCCAGGTTGCAGAGGCCCAGGGTGTCCTCAGGAGATGGCAGCTCCAGTGGAGTAGTGATGGGGACAACCAGGTATGAAGAATCTGGTGCTCAAATATACTTGAGGTTCGTGTACATGCAACCTGACCGCACTCCAGGCAACTCTCTGGATACCAGCTGGCTTTCCCATACCTCCCACCCACAACTCACCCCTTTGCAGTTGTCCAGATACAATATCTTGTTTCCTTCATATCTGCCTGTTGAATACATTTAAGCATTATTATTCCTGTGCACAAATGATGCAGAAACCCAATCGTGGCCATGCCCTGTGCCTCGCTCCTCTGAAGAACACACAGTTCTGCCCTGGGTGGCTTGAGGTCTTCCCATGTAGGGGTTCCACTGCACAGGTGGACCAAGGGCATTTACTCCTCCCCTCTGCCCTTCCATTAAGAATGTGCTCAGCTGGCCCTCTGCTAAGTTACTCTCCATGCTTCTAACAGGGAAGAGAGAAAATCCCACTAATGTTCTTTCTGGTCATGGCCAGCGTAACCTCAAGTCAGCAGAAGAAATGCGTCCCACCTCCTTTGGTGTCTGGTGGAGCCACCCTGCATGTCTGCTAAAAGTTCAGCTGGAACCTGATGATCTTGCCTCTCTTGGGTTCCTGACCAGGAACCACAAGCCATGGCTAGAGGTCCCAAGCCCAGTGGTGCTGCTGATACAATGATAGCCGCCCTCTCATTCCCTGAGGCATCTCTCACCCCCTCTCAACACAGACCACCTAAATGGCAACTATCCCTTCTCTGTCCACCATCACCCTCCCTATACCCCAAAGAGTTATGTTGACTTAATGACAGAAGTAAGTGTACAGATCTTGTCTTTAAAGGCTGAAGGCAAGCTGGAGGTGGTGGCTCATGCCTGTAATCCCAGCACTTTGGTGGGGCCAAAGTGGAAGGATTGCTTGAGCTCAGGAGTTTGAGATCAGCCTAGGCAACACAGTAAGACCCCATCTCTACAGAAAATAAAATATTAGCCGGGCATGGTGGAGCATACCTGTAGTCCCAGCTACTCAGGAGGCTGAGGTGAAAGGATCACTTGAGCTGTGATCGTGCCACTGCACTCCAGCCTAAGTAAGGCCCTGCCAAAAAATAAGAAGAAAAGTTGACGGCAACCTTTTCATTCCTCCAGGATTAAATGACCCACAGTGGTCCTGGTCCAGATACTTGTCCTGTGAGAACTGAGATGTCTGACTTTATGTGAAGTGCCACTGATGTTCTACCATCACCAAGAGAAGCTATGTCCAGCCATTAGTTTCACTCTTCTTGTTGAGCTTGGGTATATTTTTAATATCTGTGTGGCATGGTGTTTATGTGGGTAAAGTATTCGGTATTTACAGTAGATGAAATAAGTCTTTGGCAACTCTAGATTCTCTCTTAAAACTTCTCTCCTAATCCCTGGTCCTCTCAGGAGCCCAGTCTCCACATTCAGCCCTCTAACTGTCCACAACTTTGGCAATATCTCCTCAAATCCCACCACCCCACCCAGTCTTGTCAACGCCTCAGAATGGATCTCTCCTCTCTTCTTACTCTTCACAATTTGGAGCCAGGGATGTTGCCTAATTAGGAAGGGACTCTTGGCCTCTTTGGTAAGGAACCAGAGAGATGGTTTAATACAGTCAAGCTCATTTTACAGATAAAAAAACTGAATCCCAGAAAAAGGAATGCCTAAGACCCACCCAGATTCAAACATTTCAACCAAAATTCCCCGAATGGACCTTTACTCTAAGGAGAAGCAGAACCCTTTGGGTTGAGTGTGTGTGACAGGCCTGAGGTCGCCTCCTCTGGTGGAACAGAGCCCAGGCCCACAAGAGACCTTCCTTAAGGGATTCCTCAGCACTTCTGCTCCCAAGGCCTGGCCCACAACAGGTTCCACAAATTATTATTATTATCACCATTGTTGTTTTTGCTATAACAACCACAGTAATAAGAGGGGGAGAGAGGGAAATACGGGACTCCCAGGAACAATAATAATTATTTACTTCATACCTCAGAGACACTAACTCAGGGCCTGCTACCACACCCCTGAGAGTTAATGGTATTGTCCACAATTTATAAAAGGGAGAAGGAAGGAAGAGAAAAGGGAGTGGCTCTATCACTGAGTTAGCTGAAGGACAAATTGGCAGAAGTAGGCTAAGAACACAGAAGAGTTTGATGCTCAGCCCAAGATTGAATCTGTAAACCAATGTTTTCAACAGAAACTAGATCTGCAACCTACACAGTACTTCAGCTCAGGACTTTCCAAACTCTTTTGATCATTATCCACAGTAGGAAATATAATTTCACATTTACACCTATGCATATAGCACTTTAAGAGGCAAAGGCGGGCAGATTGCTTGAGCCCAGGAGTTCGAGACCAACCTGGGTAACATAGCAAGACCTTGTCTCTACAAAAAATATGAAACTTAGCTGGGCATGATGGCGCATGCCTGTGGTACCAGTTACTTGGGAGGCTGAGGTGGGAGGTTGCAGTAAGCCATGATTTTGCCACTGCACGCCAGCCTGGGCAACAGAGCAAGATCTTATCTCAAAAAAAAAAAAAAGATATAATAGCTATGAACCAACCTACACATTCTCACACTCTCACCCTACCCTCACCACCCTGGAAAAATGGGACAGTTCAACTCAATAAATATGTACCAGGTACATCTGACCAGCACTCCACCAGATGCTGTGAGAAATGCTCTGATTGACAATACAATTTTGACTTGTGAGGTCAGCAGGAGCAGGGGACAGTATGTGAGTTTTGGAGTCCACAGATCTCATTTGAGTCCGTTTTCCACTGTATGTTAGCAGTGTGACCTTAAACAATGTACTTGACCTCTAAAAGCACTTCCTCCTGACAATGTTGAATTTTACCTGAACCCAGTGATTCTGAAAAATAGTGAAGGTTAAGAAATCCCCAACTCTTTGTGTTCTGGAAAACGCTTACTGCAAGGATCCATACTTGTCCGTATGACTTAGAGAAAACTCACAGATGCCTCCCTTGTTTACTTATGACCAGGCCAGACACAGATTCCAAATTCCCATTCTTTGCCTTATAAATAATTACCTGAATTGCTTGCTCCCATTGATCAATAGGAACAAGATGTTGGTTAACCAAACTTTGGATTGAGCTTTCCTCCTCTCTCTAGACCGCTACAAAAAATATGAAACTTAGCTTCATATTTTGAGGGTTTGGCCACCCTCAGCCTGAGCCAGCACAACACTCCTAAGAGAAACTTCCCAGAAAATTTGATAACCTCACGGTAAAACATTCTCTGATCTACTATCTTGTTGATCACATCGTCCTCTTCTCCTGCTTCCCAACACCTGGGTCTTTTCTAGCTTTTTTACTCCTCTAAAAAAAACCCTTGGCCAGGCACAGTGGTTCACATTTGTAAATCCAGTGCTTTGGGAGGCTGAGGAGGGCAGATCACCTGAAGTCAGGAGGTCACCTGAGGTCTCAACCAGCCTGGCCAACATGGCGAAACCCCATCTCTACTAAAAATCAAAAACGTAGATGGGCATGGTGGCACATACTTGTAATCCCAACTACTCGGGAGGCTGAGATATGAGAATCCCTTGAACCCGGGAGGCAGAGGTTGCAGTGAGCAGAGATCACAGTGCTGTGCTCCAACCTGGGTGACAAAGTAAGACTCTGTCTCACAAAAGAAAAAAGAAAAAGAAAAAAACTCCTCTTCTTTGTCTAACTTTCAAGATCTTTGCAGACGTTATGGTCACAAGGTGCTCCCTACTGTTGTAGTCCCTTCCCCCATTGCAGTAGTCCCCTCCACTATTACAATATTCTCTCTCCCCGATTGCAACAGTCCCCTACCCCAGTGCGATGCTCCCCTCCTCCTACTCAGTTGTATCCTCCCGCTAATGCAACAGTCCTTCTCCCTCTATTGCAATAGTCCCCTCCCCTTTTGCAACAATCTTCTTTTTTTAAAGATGGAGTCTGGCTGTGTTGTCCAAGCTGAACTAGAATTCCTGAGCTCAGGTGATCCTCCTGCTTCCCAAATAGCCCTCCAGAGTAGCTGTCCATACAGTTGTACACCACCATGTCCAGCTGCAACAATCCTTTTGGACTAAAGTGTCTCCTTACTACGTCTGAATGTAGTTTTTATTTGACACTTGTCTGTCAAATAAGGATAACAGTAACATCTGCAAAGCTGGGGAGAGGGTTAGAAGTCCTATCTTTAAGTTAAGTGCCTGGTATATCACACAGTGGGTGGTCAGTAAACAGAACCTACTGTTATTATCATTGAAGGTAAAATCCCAGATGAGAAAAGTGAGGCCCCACTCAGCCCCCACTTGCACTCAGCTCCACGGCCTACCTGGCAACAAGGAGTGTTATCATGAAGTGGCTTCAGGAGAATGTGACCCAGAGGATGAGGAGGACAGAGGCTGGAGTATTCAAGCCATGTCATTTCAGAGGTGTATAGAAAACACACTGGGATGTCAGTCAGAGATATCCATGTCTATTCTAATTTCTGACACTCACTGTGTGATGACATGAAACCCATGTCTTTCTAGGGCCCGGTTTCATGAGAAGGTTGATTTGGATCAAGAATTATCAAGCTCAGGCCTGGCATGGTAGCTCACGCCTATAACCTTGTTAACAGTGGAGGGTGTCCAGGTTTCTGGTGTCTTGAACAAAGAATTAGACAAAGCACACAAACAAAACAAGGAAGGAATGAAGGGATTTATTGAAAATAAAAGTACACTCCACAGTGTAGGAGCAGACCCGAGCATAGGGACTCAAGGGTCCTGTTACAGAGTTTTTGTGAGTTTAAATACCCTCTACTTGGGGTACACCCAATGTAAATGAAGAGGATGAAGTAAAGTTACAAAGTCATTTACTCAGTGTACGCCCTATGGAGAGAATATTTCTTCTCATAGCTGAATTCTGAATCAGCCTATGTTCCCAGCCTCCGGACCCTAATTTCCTGCCTCATTCTCAGCACTTTGGGAGATCAAGGCAAGAGGATCTCTTGAGGCCAGGAGCCTAAGGCCAACATGGGCAGCATAGGATGATCTTGTCTCTACTAAAAATAAATATTTTCTTTTTTTTTTTTTTTTTCTGAGATGGAGTCTTGCTCTGTCACCCAGGATGGAGTGCAGTGGTGCGATCTCAGCTCACTGCAACCTCCACCTCCCAGGTTCAAGCAATTCTCCTGTCTCAGCCTCCCAAGTACCTGGGATTACAAGTGCGCGCTACCACGCCCGGCTAATTTTTGTGTTTTTAGTAGAGATGAGGTTTCACTGAGTTGGCTAGACTAGTCTCAAACTCCTGACCTCAGGTGATCCACCCACCTTGGCCTCCCAAAGTGCTGGGATTACAGGCGTGAGCCACGGTGCCTGACCTAAAAGTAAATATTTTCTTTTTCTTTTTTTTTCTTTTTTATTTTTTTGAGGTGGAGTCTCACTCTGTCACCTGGGCTGGAGTGCAGTGGCACAATCTCAGCTCATTGCAACCTCTGCCTCCTGGGTTCAAGCGATTCTCCTGCCTCAGTCTCCCAAGTAGCTGGGATTACAGGTGCCCGCCACTACGCCCAGCTAATTTTTTGTAATTTTAGTAGAGACAGGGTTTCACCATGTTGGCCAAGTTGGTCTTGAACTCCTAACTTCATGATTCGCTAACCTCAGCCTCCCAAAGTGCTGGGATGACAGGCATCAGCCACTGCACCAAGCCAAAATAAGTATTTTCTATTTAATTAATTTATTTATTTAGAGACAGAGTCTCACTCTGTCACCCAGGCTGGAGTGCAGTGGCGCCATCACGGCTCACTGCAACCTCCACCTCCCAGGTTCAAGCAATTCTCCTGTCTCAGCCTCCCAAGTAGCTGGGATTACAAGTGCGCGCTACCACGCCCGGCTAATTTTTCTTTTTCCCCCCAAAACGGAGTCTTGCTCTATCGCCCAGGCTGGAGTGCAGTGGAGAGATCTCAGCTCACTGAAACTTCCACCTCTCGGGTTTTTTAAGCAATTCTTTTGCCTCAGAGTAGCTGGGACTACAGGCATGTGACACCATACCCAGCTAATTTTTGTATTTTTAGTAGAGATGGTATTTTACCATGTTGGCCAGGCTGGTATCAAACTCCTGACCTCCTGATCCACCCACCTCAGCCTCCCAAAGTGCTGGGATTACAGGCGTAAGCCACTGTGCCTGGCCCTAATTTGTCTGTATTTTTAGTAGAGACGGAGTTTTATCATGTTGGTCAGGCTAGTCTTGAACTCTTGACCTTGCAATCTGCCCTCCTCGGCCTCCCAAAGTGCTGGGATTGCAGGTGTGAGCCACTGCACCCGGTAAATTATTTTTTTAAAGAGTTTTCAAGCTGTACCCCACATCACTCTGGGGCTCCATAGAGATGCATTCAGGGTTCCGCAAGATACGTGAGAATTTTAATTTTTTTAATGTTTTAAAATTCTTTTTTACCTGCCCTTCAAAAAGCACCTGCTCAAGTATATTATATGCCATGTTTTAGCCTAGGAGACATCACTGGGGAATTTTCTTGTGCTACCAGGTTAACTTACTTTAATCCAGGCTCAGACTGAAGCTTCTTCTGCCACCTCTGCTTCATAAAAGAGTATCTCAAGACTGAAAGAGGAAGTGGTGGGAAGAGGCCACCATATGTAACTGCTTACCTGGTAAAATCAAGGTTGTCTTGATTCTGTGTAAATAAAGCAAAACTGAGATGTACAATGGAAGCTGAGACTGCCCTAGGACTGGTATGTCATTCATAACCCATTTTCAATTTTTTTGTGTTGATTGAAATGACCTTGCTGTTCTAGAGCTATACTGGCCAACAGAACTTTCTGCAATGATGGAAATACTGTGTATCTACATAAGCCACATATCCTAGTGAGCATTTAAAATGTGGCTAGTGTGACTAAGCTGAATTCTTTAATTTTTTTATATTATATATATATATATATTTTTTTTTTTTTTTAATTTGAGATGGATTCTCACTCTGTCGCCCAGGCTGGAGTGCAGTGGCATGATCTCAGCTCACTGCAACCTCCACCTCCTGGATTCAAGCAATTCTTCTGCCTCAGCCTCCCGAGTAGCTAGGACCACAGGCGTGTCCCACCATGCCTGGCCAATTTTTGTATTTTTAGTAGAGACAGAGTTTCACCATATTGGCCAGGCTGATCTCAAACTCCTGACCTCGTGATCTGCCCATCTTGGCCTCCCAAAGTGCTGGAATTACAGGCATGAGAAATTGTGCCTGGACCCCTATGTTTTTTTGTTTGTTTGTTTTTGTTTTTGTTTTTGTTTTTGAGATGGAGTCTTGCTCTGTCACCCAGGCTGGAGTGCCGTGACACTATCTCAGCTCACTGCAACCTCCGCCTCCTGGGTTCCAGCGATTCACTTGCCTCAGCCTCCTGAATAGCTGGGATTACAGGCAAGCACCACCATGCCTGGCTAATTTTTGTATTTTCAATAGAGATAGGGTTTCACCATGTTGGCCAGGCCGGTTTCGAACTCCTGACCTCAAGTGATCCACCCACCCTAGCCTCCCAAAGTGCTAGGATTACAGGCATAAGCCATTGCGCCTGGTCAAAAAAATTTTATGTTTAAAATACAGATAGGGTCTCACCGTGTTGCCCAGGCTGGTCTTAAACTCCCGAGCTCAAGGGATCCTCTCACTTCAGTCTCCCAAAGTGCTATGATTACAGGCATAAGCCGCCACATCTGCCTTTATTTACGTTTCTTTTAAATTTAAGTAACAACAGGTGGCTAAGTGGCTGCCATCCTGGATGGCACAGTAGATAGTCTATTTACAATAAAACTTTGAAATGTAAACTTAAAAAATTAATCAAGATCGTTAAAATAACATCATCTGTTCTTTATACTGGAGTTGTCCCCCCACCCCGCTGCACACCCAGTTGTTAAATTTGAAAACTAACTAACCAAAGAGAAAATTATTCTTTTTTTGTTGTTGTTTTTTGAGACAGAGTCTCACTCTGTCACCCAGGCTGGAGTGCAGTAGCACAATCTCGGCTCATTGCGGCCTCTGCCTCCTCTGATTCCTGTGCCTCAGGATCCAGAGTAGCTGGGATTACAGGTGTGCACCACCACGCCCAGTTAATTATTCTGTATTTTTAGTAGAGATGGGGTTTCACCATGTTGGCCAGGTTGGTCTCCAACTCCTGACCTCAAGTGATCCACCCACCTCATCCTCCCAAAGTGCTAGGATTATAGGTTTGAGCCACCGCACCCAGTAGGAATTCTTCTTTTTAAAATGTTATAAGCAAAATGATCCCTAAGAGCCTTTTAAATTCTATAATGCTTGTCCAAAGACACACACGATCATTAATCTGGAGAAGAAAAATCTTCCCTGGAAACCTCACTCTTTAAAATATCAAGAAGTCTCTTATTTAAAGAAAGAACTAGGCCGGGAGCGGTGGCTCGAGCCTGTAATCCCAGCACTTTGGGAGGCCGAGACAGGCGGATCACAAGGTCAGGAGATCGAGACCATCCTGGCTAACACGGTGAAACCCCGTCTCTACTAAAAAATACAAAAAACTAGCCGGGCGAGGTGGCGGGCGCCTGTAGTCCCAGCTACTCGGGAGGCTGAGGCAGGAGAATAGCGTAAACCCGGGAGGCGGAGCTTGCAGTGAGCTGAGATCCCGTCACTGTACTCCAGCCCGGGCAACAGAGCGAGACTCTGTCTCAAAGAAAAAAAAAAAAGAAAGAAAGAACTAGATTTATTCCGCATATCCTGAATGGATCCAGCCATCACCCAGGAGTAAAAGTCACAGACCCTGCTGCAAGGTAGGCATTTTAATTACCAAATTTACAGATATAAATTATTAAATAATTGGTCTAAGTTTACATCACTGGTAACTGGCAAAGCAGAACTCAGATCTAGACCTGCCTCAAGTTCTTGACCATTACTCTGAATTTCTATTGACTTCAGCACTCGTAATTGCAAATACAATAGAGAAAAGGTATCACAGGGGATATTTCAGAAGCCACGTGCATGGAAATCCACATTATCCCCTTGGAACTGGGCTCAAGTCTCTCCAGGGAAAACTTGCTCTCCGCCCCACAGGGGTTGTTAGGAGGGGTGAATTAGACAAGAAGCTGCTTTGGGTGAAAATCCCTTCAGTCTTTTGGGGCTTGTCATAAGTGAATCATAAAATTCCCCACATTTCACCTTATTCTCTCTGATGAGCAGTGGCTCATATGCTCAATGATTTGATTCATAACAATAATCCTTGGTATTGAAAAGACATTTTCTTCCAAGAATATAAAAATACTCTGTTCTTCTTACTTCCCTGAAACTGCATACTTTTTTTTCTATTTTCAGAGTAGGAAACTGAGGCCCAGAGAGAGGACGGGTTTCAGCCAGAAGCATGTAGCCTTCCAGCCTGGTCCCTGTGAAAGGAAATTAAATCTTGGGACCCCAAACTCATTAAGCCAAAGGGAAAAGTCAAGCTGGGAACTGGGTCACACAAATCTGCCTCCCCTTTTGGTTCCTAAGTAAGATGGTTACAAGATGAAAAGCTACACACCTCCTCCACATTTTGCCCACAAGTAATTTTTCTAGTGAGCTGCAAGATATTTTAAGGTGTTTCTGTTAAAATTTCACCAAGGCAATGTAAACTGAGAGCTTATGTTTACAGGTGCAGTCACCCCAGACACAAATACATATCTGATTTTTCCCCGCCCCATGTTGTCTATGTTATCTTACGTAAAGTGCAGATTCCCTGCATTTTTCCTCTGCCCCATTTGTCTATGTCATCTTATTTTTAAAAACGCAGATACACAGCCAGGCGTGGTGGCTCACGCCTGTAATCCCAACACTTTGGGAGGGCGAGGTGGGTGGATCACGAAGTCAGGAGTTTGAGACCAGCCTGGCCAACATGGTGAAACCTCCTCTCTACTAAAAATACAAAAATTATCTGGGCATGGTGGTAGGCACCTTTAATCCCAGCTACTCGGGAGGCTGAGGCAGGAGAATCGTTTGAACCCGAGAGGAGGAGGTTGCAGTGAGCTGAGATCATGCCATTGCACTCCAGCCTGGGAGACAGGGTGAGACTCCGTCTAAAATAAATAAATAAATAAATAATAAATGCAGACTCACTGAGCCAAACAAAGGCATGAATGACTATTTTTCCCTATCCTCTCTCACATGAAAACTGTGTACTTCTCAATATCCCTCCCTTTCCCCTTTAAATTTAGAGCCCTCAAAATCACCTTCGGAGAAAGGCATAGACATAGACCTGGCTCCAGAGGGCACGTCCTTAACTTTGGCAAACAAATTTCCTATAATGATTGAGACTTGTCTTTCCCCTCTGAGATTCTAGTTAAGGTTATTTCTCCACATGGGGCTTGATTTTGCTCCATTTTTCCAAGAACCCCTCACAAGTTACCCAGGACCATCTCAAGCACATAGAAGAAGCCAGAGGCCATGCCACCCACAGGGCAATCTTGGAAGGGGAGACAATTTACAGAAATGTGAGATATCACCTTCCTATTCATCAATTTATTCAGCAAATATTTCCTAATGAAGTATGTGTGTTGTAGTAACTGGTGCCAAAGAAGATACAGGGAACAATCTGACATTCTCTGGACACTCATTGTCTTGGAGGGACAATGAAAAAGGAAGAGAGAATTACTTTACTGTAGAGTGTTAAGGGCTAGGTTTCCCACGTTATGTCTGGGCCCATGGTGATATGGCTCCAATGAGTGGAGGAACACCAGGTTCTTCATCCCACTTCGAATTGGAAAAAACAGCAAGGACATACGTGGAGTGGTTTTAAGGAGCGGAGAATTTAATAGGCAAAAAAGAAGGGGAAAGAAAAAAAAGCCCCCTTGTACAGAGACAGAGGGATGGCGGGCTCCAAAGCCAAGAGAGGGACCCCCAAGTGGGGCAGAAACCAGCCAGGTATATATAGAGGATGGAGCAGGCAGTGTCTGATTTGCATAGCGCTCAGGGGATTGGTTTGAACAGTCATATCATTCACATAGTCCTGGAAAAAAACTGGCCCTCCCACTCTAGTCTTTTAATATGCAAATATAGGGCGCCATGATGTTCTACACACGGGGGGATGTGTGGGGACAGCCATGTTGCCAGGAACATGTGGGGCAAGGGCAACAAGGCCACCGGAATTGCCATATTTGGGTGGACCCAGTTTATAATGGCTGGCACTTGCATATCAGAGGTTGCCCGCCTGCCTCTAAGAGCTGCTTTAAAAATGAAAATTTCCCCAAGAACCCCTTTTCCTCTCTATCAACCTAAAATAATTTCTGGTTTGTTTTTTTTTTTTTTTTTTTTGGAGAGAGAGAGTCACACTCACCCTGTTACTGAGGCTGGAGTGCAATGGCATGATCTCGGCTCACTGCAACCTCCACCTCCCAGGTTCAAGCAATTCTCCTGCCTTAGCCGCCCAAGTAGCTGGGATTACAGGCATGTGCCACCATGCCTGGCTAATTTTTTTGTATTTTTAGTAGGGACGGGGTTTCACCATGTTGGCCAGCCTGGTCTTGAACTCCTGACCTCGGGTGATCCACCCTCCTCGGCCTCCCAAAGTGCTGGGATTACAGGCGTGAGCCACTGCACCCGGCCTAAAATAATTTCTTTTTTTTTTTTTCTTTTTGTTTTTGAGACAGAGTCTCATTCTGTTGCCCAGGCTGGAGTGCAGTGGTGCGATCTTGGCTCACTGCAACCTCTGCCTCCTGGGTTCACGTGATTCTCCTGCCTCAGCCTCCCGAGTAGCCAGGATTACAGGCGCACACCACCATGCTCGGCTAATTTTTTGTGTATTTTTAGTAGGGACAGGGTTTCACTATGTTGGCCAGACTGGTCTTGAACTCCTGATGTCATGATCTGCCTGCCTCGGCCTCCCAAAGTGCTGGGTTTACAGGCATGAGCCACCACGCCTGGCTAAAATAATTTCTTAATAACTCCTACAACAATGGCATTTGAGGAAAGAATTGACAATGTATGGGCTGGGTGTGATGGGTCACACCTGTAATCCCAGCACTTTGGGAGGCCAAGGTGGGAGGCTCACTTGAGTCCAGGAGTTCAAGACCAGCCTGGGCAATATAGTGAAACCTCATCTGTAAGAATAATTTTAAAAATTAGCTAAGCAGGATGGACCACATCCATAGTCCTAGCTACTCGGGAGGCTGAGGTGGGAGGATTGCTTGAGACTGGGAAGCAGAGGCTACAGTGAGCTGAGATCATACCACTACACTCCAACCTGCACAATACAGAAAGACCCTATATCTTGCCGGGCGCGGTGGCTCACGCCTGTAATCCCAGCACTTTGGGAGGCCGAGGCGGGCGGATCACAAGGTCAAGATATCGAGATCATCCTGGCTAACATGGTGAAACCCCGTCTCTACTAAAAATACAAAAAAATTGAGCCAGGAGAATGGCGTGAACCTGGGAGGCGGAGTTTGCAGTGAGCCGACATCATGCCACTGCCCTCCAGCCTGGGCGATAGAGCGAGACTCCGTCTCAAAAAAAAAAAAGAAAAGAAAAAGAAAGACCCTATCTCAAAACAAAACAAAATTAAGAATGTGTTTTTCAGTCAATCACAGTTCCCATCACTCTGCATGCCTTAGTACTTACACCAAACCAACTTCAACCATTCGTGTTCCCTCCAGGACCCCTGCTGAGGGAGTGCGTCTGAGTCCCCTGCTTTCCAATGGAATAAAAAGGATATTATGATGGAGGATGGCAGAAAACACAAAACACTATGGGGGCATACAGGAGGGAACACCAATTGTGTGGCATCTGATCCAAGTCTTAAGGAGGAGCCCACAAGGCACAGAAGAGCAGTGAGGAAGCATATCCCAGACAGAGGGCACAGCACGTGCAGGGACGCAGAGGCATGGAAAGGACTGATGGCACACTCAAGAGACTGTGAGTGGTGGCACAGCCTACACATGGCAAGAAATCAAGAGATGGTGTGGAAAGGTAGGTTACAGGCAGATTGGGTGCGGTGGCTCATGCCTGTAATCCTAGCACTCTATAAGGCCTAGGCGGGTGGATCACTTGAGGTCAGGAGTTTGAGACCAGTTTGACCAACATGGTGAAACCCCGTCTCTACTAAAAATACAAAAATTAGCTGGGCATGGTGGCACACGCATGGAATTCCAACTACTGGGGAGCCTGAGGCAGGAAAATCACTTGAACCTGGGAGGTAGAGGTTGCAGTGAGCCGAGATGGCACCCAGCCTGGGCAACAGAGCGAGACTCCGTCTCAAATTTAAAAAGGAAAAAAAAAAGGCTGGGAGCAGTGGCTCACACCTGTAATCCTAGCACTTTGGGAGGCCGAGGCGGGCAGATCACCTGAGGTCAGGAGTTCCAGACCAGCCTGGCCAACATGGCAAAACCCCATCTCTACTAAAAATACAAAAATTAGCTGGGCATGGTGGCATGTGCCCGTAATCTCAGCAACTCGGGAGGCTGAGACAGGAGAATCACTTGAATCCAGAAGGTAGGTTACAGGCAGATGCTGATGGGTCTGGCTGTCCATCCTAAGAAGTTAGAACTTTCTTCTGTAGGCTAGTGAGGGACTTTGAGCAGACAACGGATAAAGGAGAACTCTGTAAATAATACCAGATTTACAGTTTAGAAAGCTCACTAAAATTTGGAGGCCAGACTGTACAAGGGAGCACTAAACAAAGAACTAATATTACAATAGTCTTGGAATGATAAAGGTGCGAAACCCAGGCAGTTGTTACCGTCACTCATGTCTCATAGCTGATAGTGGTACCCTGGACAGAGAACTAGAACTCACAATTTCTTAGTCACTGTGGAGACCCATGCAGCTCGTTTTTATTTTTTATTTTTTATTTTTTTAACTGATTCTTTATCTAAGGAACACAAATCTCAATCTGCAAGCTCAAATGTACAAGAAATATAACTTGATTTTTCCAAGACTAAAGAATTTCTAGTCATGCATGTTGGCTCACACCTGTAATCCCAGCACTTCAGGAGGCCAAGGTGGGAGAATCTCTTGAACCCAGGAGTTTTAAATCAGCCTGGTTAACATAGCAAGACCCTGTCTTTACAAAAGAAAAATTTTAAAGTTAGTCGGGCACTGCCTGTAATCCCAACACTTTGCCAGGTCAATGCAGGTGGATCACTTGAGCTCAGGAGTTCGAGATCACCCTAGACAACATAGAGACCCCAGCTCAGTAAAAAAAAAAAATTAGCCAGGTGTGGTGGTGCAGGCCTGTAGTTCCAGCTACTGGAGAGGCTGAGACAAGAGGATTGCTTGAGCCTGGGAATTTGAGACTGCAGTGAGCCATGATTACACCACTGTACTCCAGCTGGAGTGACAAAGCAAGATCCTGTCTCAAAAAAAGAAAGAAAAAAGAAAGGAAAGGGGAAAGAATTTCTAATGTGAGCTCCCTTCTGCTGGGTGGCAAGGACATAATCTCAATCAATTTGGGAGTTAATCCCCGAGTTTCATCTGGTGGGAGGGTGGGTAGAATCATCTGTCCACACTGGCATCTATGAGGGAAAAGGTCTCCATTCTTTGTTCATACCAGCTGCCTCTTCCCAAGGACAAGATTTCTCCAGGTCCGGTTCTCTCAGATACTTGTGGGCTCTGGGCTCCTCTCAGCTGCCTGGAGATCATTAGGCAATTCCCATTCTGGGCCATGGGAAAGAGATATCGTCGGGCTGTCTGTGGTTCTATCTAGTTTCATGCTACTCTGGGGCCAGCTCCTACTCACACTGAGCCTTGGAGAACCCTGTGGACTGCCTAAGGCCCTGTCTGCCTAGACCCACCATGCAGCATCACCCCTCTGGAGCCTGGCCAACTCCCTGAGACTCTACAAAGGCAGACATGACCCCTTTGCTCCCAGATTGCTTAGCCTAGCTGGGGGGGTTCTATCAACCGCCATCCCAGGACTTACTCAAATCTTTACATTTGAATTATAATTTCAGCCCTTTTCTGCTTAACATTGATCGCTAGCTGTATGCTATGTTTCCTCTTACTTGTATATGACATGGAAACATTTGTAATATAATTGTAAAAGCAAGATACCAAAGTATATATATATATTATTACTACAATTTTTATTTATTTATTTATTTATTGAGATGGAGTCTTGCCCTGTTGCCAGGCTGGAGTGCAGTGACGCGATCTCGGCTCACTGCAACCTCCGCCTCCCGGGTTCAGGCAATTCCCCTGCCGCAACCTCCCGAGGAGTAGCTGGGACCACAGGCGCGTGCCACCACGCCCCGCGAATTTTCTGTATTTTAGTAGAGACGAGGTTTCACCATGTTGGCCAGGATGGTCTCAATCTCCTGACCTCATGATTCACCTGCCTCAGCCTCCCAAAATGCTGGGATTACAGGCGTGAGCCACCACGCCCGGGCTACTACAGTGTTTTTTAAAACCCATATAGAAAAAAAAAAAGACCGGAAAGAAATAAATCAAGACCATATAGATGAGATTGTGACCCTGGAGATGACAGAACACCTAGAAAAAAGAGACATGGAGCTGCCATATGAGCTCTAGAATGCTTACTTCAGATGATATATGAGAAACAAACATTTATCATGTTTCAGCAAAAGAAAGAAATCAAAAATTTAACAGTGGTATTTGAAGTAGTAGTGTAGCCAGGTATGGTGGCGCATGCCTGTAATCCCAGCTACTAGGGAAGCTGAGGCAGGAGAATCACTTGAACCCAGGAGGTGGAGGTTGCAATGAGCCGAGATTGCACCACTGCACTACAGCCAGGGCAAGAGAGTGAGGCTCCATCTAAATAAATAAATAAAAATAAATATATAAATAAAGTTAGTTGTAGGATAGTATTATGGATTTTTACATTTTTATCTATTTATTGTAGCTTTTCTCTGGTTTCCAAATATTTCTAGCAATCTGATTACCTGTATAATGAAATTAATGAGGGGTTAGTGTGTGCCAAACACTAGGCAAAGAATTGATGAAAAGCAATGAATAGAACAGACATGGTCCCTCTCCTCATAGAGTTTTTAATCTAGCAAAGAAAATAAACATGGGACAAGTATGAATAATAATGATGCGCACCATCACAGACAAGTACAGGGTGCCAAGAAAATATAATGACAGAGGGGCATACAGAGTGGGAAGGGGGCAATCAGAAAAGTCTTTCTTAAAAAAACATTATGCCAGCCAGGCATGGTGGCTCACACCTATAATCCAAGCACTTTGGGAGGCAGTGGCTCGTCATGTTAACCAGGTTGGTCTCGAACTCCTGACCTCAGGTGATCCACCCACCTCGGCCTCCCAAAGTGCTGGGACTACAGGCGTGAGCCACTGCACCAGCCAAATATAATTTTTTAACTTCTCAAGAATACTTTCAAATCTTGGAGTTAAGAAACTTGTTTTTTGTTTTTTGAGACAGGGTCTCACTTTGTCACCCAGGCTGGAGTGCTGGGGCACAATCATAGCTCACTGGAGCCTTCATCTCCTGGGCTCAAGCAATCCTCCCACCTCAGGCTCCTGAGTAGCTGAGACAAGAGCTCCACCATGCCTGGCTAATTTTTTTATTTTTTATTGAGGCAGGATCTCCCTATATTGCCCAGGTTGGTCTCAAACTCTTGGCCTCAAGTGATCCTCCCTCCTTGGCCTCCCAAAGTGCTAGGATTGCAGCTATGAGCCCCCTAGACCAGTCAGAAGGATTCTTTTAAACCAAAACACAAAAAGAATTATCTGTAATGGGGAAAAATATAAATAGGATTACATTTAAATTAAGGACTTCTTTCATTGATAGATACTGTTTAAAAACTGAAAAGTCCACAAAGTAGGAGGAAATATT
This sequence comes from Piliocolobus tephrosceles, assembly GCF_002776525.5. NCBI lineage: Eukaryota > Metazoa > Chordata > Mammalia > Primates > Cercopithecidae > Piliocolobus > Piliocolobus tephrosceles. The sequence continues at coordinate 70,953,061 of NC_045448.1, read as the reverse complement.
GTAACACATATAACTGACAAAGAGCCATTACGATACTATGTAAATATATTCGACAGGCCAGGTGCAGTGGCACAGGCCTGTAATCCCAGCACTTTGGGAGGCTGAGGCAGGTGGATCACAAGGTCAGGAATTCAAGACCAGCCTGGCCAAGGTGGTGAAACCCAGTCTCTCCTAAAAACACAAAAATTAGATGGGCGTGGTGGCACACACCTGTAATCCCAGCTACTCAGGAGGCTGGGGCAGAGAATTGCTTGAACCTGGGAGGTGGAGGTTGCAATGAGCCAAGATCACGCCACTGCACTCCAGACTGGGCAACAGAGCAAGACTCTATCTCAAAAAAATAGAATAAAATAAAATAAAATAAAAGTACTCGACAAGCCAACAAGTAAATGACCACTCAATAGAAATATTTTTTTTTTTTTTGAGATGGAATTTTGCTCTGTCGCCCAGGCTGGAGTGCAGTGGAGCAATCTCAGCTCACTGCAACTTCTGCCTCCCAGGTTTAAGCAATTCTCCTGCCTCAGCCTCCTGAGTAACTGGGATTACAGGCCTGTGCCACCATGCCTGGCTAATTTTTGTATTTTTAGTAGAGACTGGGTTACACCATGTTGGCCAGGCCAGTCTCAAAATCCTGGTTTCAAGTGATCCATCCACCTCAGCCTCCCAGAGTTCTGGGACTATAGGCGTGAGCCGCCACCCAGCCACAATAGGAAGATTTAAACAGGATCAATTGTCGTAGGCCAGGCAATAATAATAATAATGGTGGCTTTAGGGTGATAACAGTAAGCTAGAGAGATGTGAATAGATTCAAGAGATATTTACATAATTGGATATTTATAATCATAAAACATTTGCTTTATTTTATATTTAATAATATACTTATATAAAATAATTATTCAACCAAAGTTTTGAATATATATGTATTTTTTTGGCAGAGAGCTCTGAAGTAATTGTGTGTGTGTGTGTGTTTGTATATATTTATTTATTTATTTTCTTTTTAAATCCGAGACAGGGTCTCTGTCGCACAGGCTGGAGTGCAGTGGCGTGATCTCAGCTCACTGCAATCTCTGCTTCCCGGGTTCAAGTGATTCTTATGTCTCAGTCTCCCAAGTACCTGGTATTACAAGCATTCGCCACCATGCCCAGCTAATTTTTGTATTTTTAGTAGAGACAGGGTTTCACCATGTTGGCCAGGCTGGTCTCGAACTCCTGGCCAAAAGTGATCCACCTGCCTCGGCCTCCCAAAGTGCTGGGAATACAGGCATGAGCCATCATGCCCAGCCAGCAATTGAATATATTTTTTAAAAGTACTCATGACTTCCAAAAAGTTGATTGAATTCTTCATTCTGCAGAAGACAGTGTTCTTTGCTTGTGAGCTTTCTTTTCCCCACCAAGGCATCATAATTGACCAAGGAGTATCATGACTAGAGAGTGATAACACTTCAAGCTCATTCTTATTGGCATTAAATTTTTTAAAAATTGATAACATGAGAATTGCTTTCTAAATTATCAGTTTGATTTATAAAGGTTCATCTGGAAGTCTTCAACCAAGGTTGGCCATAGCTGGGTTTCTGGCTATCACCCATAGCTAACCTGAGGGTTAGAAAAGGTAGCAGCAATTAACAAAATTCACTTCCTCCCCTCATCCCGGGCCTCCTGGCCCCCATTTATGTCACCCACATCCTGAACATGAGCAAATAGGAAAGAACCCTAGTCCCTCTTATGCCACTGTTTGTCTCTGGCAGAGAGGCTGGGAGTGCTTCTGCCACTGCTGGGCCGGCATTCACAGGATGGCAGGCAGGAGAGGTGGGAAAGAATCAAGATGACAGAACTGACTAACCAGGATCCTGAAAGAGCTGTGACTTGTTTCCAGTGAATCAGCCCAGGCTTGAGCCAGATAATCCTGAAACCTCATTTTCCCACCCTCAAAGTACCAGGGTAATATACCACAGACAGGTATCTGAGCTTCCTAACATGACATTAAACTCCGCTTCCACCATGACTCCCATCTGATTTCCACAGCCAGCTAACTGGAAGTCAGGAATCATTTTTCTTTTTCTTTTTTTTTCTTTCTTTTTTTTTTTAGGCAGAGTCTCACTCTGTCACCTAGGCTGTAGTGCAGTGGCACCATCTCAGCTCACTGCAACCTCCACCTCCTGAGTTCAAGTGATTCTCCCACCTCAGCCTCTGAGTAGCTGGGATTGCAGGTGTGTGCCTCTATGCCCAGCTAATGTTTTTAAATTTTAATAGAGATGGGGGTTTCACCATGTTGGCCAGGCTGGTCTCAAGCTCCCGGCCTCAAGTGATCTGCCTGCCTCGGCCTCCCGATGTGCTGGAATTACAGATGTGAACCACCACCCCAGCCAAGAATAATTTTTCATAAATATTAAAAGTACCATTCAATTTGTGTATACAAACTAACAAGCCTGAATTACTCAAGGACTTTTAAACTCATTTAGCATAATTAACTTGGTTCCTACAAGTAGGAGCTGTTGGAGAGGTTCTGTCTGAAATTTTAGGAATAAGAGGGAAAGGTGAGTAGTTTCAGACTGTGCTATAAAGAAGAAAGAAAGAACTTTCTGTGGAACATGGGACATAAGTATAAACATTAAGTCAGTCACAATGGAGATTTCCTACTTTTTCTAGTCTAGAGTTAGCCCATCAGGATTGGAATTCTAGCTCCACCAGTTTAAAAATGTGCAATCTCTGGCAAGTGGTTTCACCTCCCTAGGCCTCAACTTTCTGCCCTGAGTGAAAGAAAAGAGGAGAGTAAAGTACCCACCTCATAGGGTACTTTGTCATGGAAATTAAATGAGATCATCCCATAGAAGGCACTTAAAACACTGTCTGGCACATTATTTAATAGTTGGCGTCACCCTTTTTCCAGCTGCTGCTGGGAGCCACCTGTAGTCGAGTTTGAAGTGAACAGGCTGTCTCGAGACCCTGAACTGTGATTTATGGGGAGATACTCATACTTGTACTCACTAGAGAGGGCCTGGTGCTGGAAGAACACAGCTTTCTTTCTTTTTTTTTTTTTTTTTTTTTTTTTTTTGAGATGGCGTCTCACTTTGTTTCCCAGGCTGGAGTGTAGTGGCATGATCTCAGCTCACTGCAACCTCTGCCTCCAGGATTCAAGCGATTCTCCTGTCTCAGCCTCCCAAAGTAGACAGGACTGCAAGTCCCTGCCACCATGCCCGGCTAATT